>NC_064823.1:105585923-105888953 GCF_024166365.1 Elephas maximus indicus | reverse complement strand
GTTTAACATCAGGGCCTCAAAGTGTGGACATGGGAAGGCTAAGGGTGGAGAGTTCCAGGCACTAAAGCCAACCCCCAAACGCCACTGGAAATAAAAAACTCCCCAACCCCCTCAGACAGGGAGCATGTGGCCTTATGGTCCCTAGACCCCCTGTTGCTCCTTGCCTGCGCAGACAGTAAATTTCCACTTTCTGTTTGCCTTACAACCGGTGGTGTGGCATCCGTCTTATTTGGATCGGCAAATAAGGCAGGACAAGAACGCTTGTTCAGTTACAAAATCGCATTAGTATCTACCTTACAAAGATTGAACCCAGCTGATATTGACATGTGTGAAAAGCAATTATTCAAGTGTATGTTTATACTACCAAGAAACCAGTAACCTTTAAAACAAAACAAAACAAAAAAACCCATTGCCATCGAGTCGATTCCGACTCATAGCGACCCTATAGACCAGGGTATTATCATAAAAGAAAAATAAGATGAAATGCAGTCAAAAGAAATGCTTAGGAATCCATAAACTTTTACAATCTCACCCACATATTTTAATCAAGTTTCATAAGAGAGATGCAGCATTTGTGGGAAGTTGGAATAAATACATTTATTCTTCAAAACATTAAAATTAAAACCTGTTTCATAAAAAAGGGTAATGATTTTTTTTTATTGTGATTTAGGTGAAAGTTTACAGAGCAAATTAGTTCCTCATTACACAGTTAATACACACATTGTTTTGTGGGATTGGTTTCCAACCCCACAATGTGTCAACATTCTCCCCTTCTCCACTTGATTCCCTGTTTCCATTTGTCCAGGTTTCCTGTCCCTTCCTGCCTCCTAGTCTTTGCTTTTGGGCTGGTGTGCCCATTAGTCTTACATACATGACTGAACTATGAAGCTCAACCCTCAAGTGTATTATCGTTGGCCCCATACACGTGTCTAATCTTTGGCTGAAGGGAGAGCCTCAGAAGTGACTTTAGTACTGAGTTAAAAGGTTGTCCCGGAGCCATACTCTTGGGGTTTCTCTCTGTCAGATCAGCAAGCCTGGTCTTTCTCTTTTTTTCCTGTGAATTTGAATTTGGTCTACATTTTTCTCCTGCTCTGTGTGGGACCCTCTACTGTGATCTCTATCAGAACAGTCAGTGGTGGTAGCCAGGCACCATCTAGTTGTGGTGCACTCAGTCTGGTGGAGGTTATGATAGTTGTGGCCCATTAGTCCTTTGGACTAATCTTTCCCTTGTGTCTTTGATCTTCTTCATTTTCCTTTGCTCACACTGGATGGGACCAGTAAATGTATCTTAGATGGTCATTCAGTGATTGCTCTTTAACTTGAAAGATGTATCTGTAATTCTTCTTGCTCCTTTCCTAAACTTAAAAAAAAAAAAAATTGGTCACATTTTAGTAATCTAGTGTGCTGTAACAGAAAAACCAAAAGTGGATGGCTTTAACAATGACAAATTTATTTTCTCAAAGTCTAGTAGGCTAGAAGTCTAAATTTAGGGTGGCAGCTCCAGGGGAAGGAGTGCTTTCTCTCTCTGTCAGCTCTGGAGGAAGGTCCTTCTCATCAATTTTCCCCTAGACTAGGAGCTTCTTCTTGCAGGAACCCCAGGTCCAAAGGACACACTCCGCTCCCGGTGCTGCTTTCGTGGTTGTATGAGGTTCCCCACTCTCTGCTTGCTTCCCTTTCACTTCTTGTAAGATAAAAGGTAGTGTAGGCCACACCCCAGGGAAACTCCCTTTACATTGGATCAGGGATGTGACCTGTGCAAGCATGTTACATCTCACCCTAATCCTCTTTAACATAATTTGATCTTGCCTTGTTAACCAGATAGGAAAATTATATCAATCACAAAATGGAGGACAATCACACAATACTGGGAATCATGGCCTAAGTTGACACATATTTGGGGGGGACACAATTCAATTCATGACACTCCACCCATTGGCCCCCCAAAATTCATGTCCTTGCCACGTGTAAAACATATTCACCCCACCATATCATAGCAAAAGTCTTAAATCAACTCCAAGTCCAAAGTCCAAAAATTCCTCTTGATCTGTGAAATCTGGAATAGAGGCTGCTTTCAAAATACAATGGTGGAAGAAAAGCTAGATATTTCCATTACAAATAGGAGAAATTGGAGGGAAAGAAGGGATGACAGGCACAAGCAAGTAAGCAGAACGTATTACATTAGCCCTCAAAGCTAGAAAATAATCCTTGTTTCTTTGAGACCATTTATACAATGGCCCTGCCTCCAGACTCTAGGTTTTGGCCACACTCTCTGGATTCTGAGTGGAGGCCCTTTGGCCCTGGACTTCAACTCCACCTTCCAGGCCCACTGGAATGGCAACTCTGCTCCCTTGGGTTCGAATGGCCCCATTCTCCTTTTCCATCTGAGTGGCAACTCCACCCTTTGACACTAAGCCAGCTCTAATTCCTGTGTTCCTTGTCTCCTCAGCTTCTGTTGCCTCGTTCCTAGGCCTCTTGGCACCTCAAGCCTCACAGTCAACATCTGCCCTGCTGGGGCAAGTGTTCCAAAGCTCTTTAGCTCCACTGATAAGTGCCTGGAGACATCCCACTCTGCCAGTAAACTTTAGCTGGAAGGCACTCAGTTGTCTTGCTCTGTGGGTCGGCAATATACTAGCCTAGCTCCACTGGTAAGTGCCTGGAGGCACCCCACTCTGCCAGGAAGCTGCCTACCACGGGCACTCAGCTCTCTTGCTCCAGGGTTGGCTCCAGCAGTGTTGTGCTGGTTTTGATGCTCCTGGTTCTCTGCTGCTGCTGTTTTTCTACTGCTTTCTCGGCTGCGGCTGGTTCTCTGCTAATTTCTGACTTCTAGAACTATAACCCTATGATCTGCTATTAATTAACTAATTCTGACCATGGCTTTTTGACATGTAGATTGTGTCAAATCTTTGAGGTTTTTTTGTTTGTTTATTGTAAACCCATGCCAGAGATATCATGTAATTCAGTAAACTTTATTTCTGTGATTCTGTGTTTATGAAATGGTGAGATAAATTATTTTCAGTGCAAAATGTGGTCCATAGTAATGAATGGAAAAGGATAGACTTTAGTTTATTATGGATTAAGCAGTGTTATATCTCTCCCTCCTATCTAATTGTTACAGCCAAATTGTGATTCCAATTTATCCTTCCCTATTTCCATCTAAAATCGCCCATGGGATTTCCTTCCATGATTTTGGTTTTAAAACATGGAAGCAAACTTTAGATTTCAGGATAATTACGCAAATTTGGTAGGAGAGTCAGTGAAATACGAATGGATTCCCTTTCTTCTCTCCTGTGCATCATAGTCTAAATGCTGAGAATAAAATCAGAGGACTCCCTGTGTTAGGCGATGGGCACCTTTCTTGAAAGCAAACTCAAAAACTTAGAGATGGAGGAGATGTCCAAATCCATGCTTTTTCTACATAATTTATTAATCTACTGTAAATGTACCTAAATCTATTTTGAGCCTCTCAGTTATAATTACAGTCAGTAATATCATTGGTGATTCTGCCATCTTCTACATTTATTATTGAATATACCATTGAATATACCATGACTGCCAAAAGAATGAACAAATCTGTCTTGGAAGAAATACAGCCAGACTGCTCCTTAGAAGCAAGGATGGTGAGACTATGTCTCTATCTTAGGCATCTAGTGCTGATGTAACAGGAATATCACAAGTGAATGGCTTTAACAAACAGAAGTTTATTCTCTCACAGTCTAGTAGGCTAGGAAGTCCAAATTCAAGGTGTCAGCTCCAAGGGAAGGTTTTCTCTGTTGGCCAGGGAGGAAGGTCCTTCTCATCAGTCTTCCCCTGGACTAGGAGCTTCTCTGCACAGGAACCCCAGGCCCAAAGGCTGTGCACTGCTCCCAGTGCTGATTTCTTGCTGTTATGAGGTCCCCCTGTCTCTCTGCTCATTTCTCTGTTTTATATCTCAAAAGAGATTGCCTCAAGATGAAATCCAATCTTGTAGATTGAGCCCTGCCTCACTAACACAACTGCTGCCTATCCCTCCTCATTAATATCATAGAGGCAGAGTTTACAACACACAGAAAAATCGTATCAGAAGACAAAATAGTGGACAATCACACAATACTGGGAATCATGGCCTGGCCAAATTGATACACATATTTTTGGGGGACATAATTCAATCCATGACAGTCTCACATACTTTGGATGTGTTATCAGGAAAAATCAGTTCCTGGAGAAGGACATCATGCTTGGTAAAGTAGTGGGTCTGTGAAAAAGAGGAAGACCCTCAAGGTGACACAGTGGCTTCAACAATGGGCTCAAGCATAACGATGATTATGAGGATGGCCCGGACTGGGCAGCCTTTCATTCTCTTGTATATAGGGTCACTACGAGTAGGAACCGACTCCACGGCACCTAATAACAACATTTATTATCCAACTTTGCTCTTTTAAAAAACTCCCTCTTTCTTTCAAGAGTTTTGTCTTTCCATTATAGAATATACGTTCAACAAGTCAGAATTTACCCCACCCACAATCATGATTTTCCATGCGTTAATTTTTTTTCCTTCTCAGATAACCTTTCCAGATTATCAAGTTGTTAATGTTGTTGTTTTATTCAAGAGAGGTACAGGGTCTTAAGGTAGATTAATTTCAATTTGCATTCTCTGGCTGTTTCCTATCTCTGGAATGTCTTTATCAGGATGTGGTAACTTAGATGCAGGAGCACCTGACTTAGTAAAATCTGCCAAAGCTGGAACCTAAGGTGAAAACTTGTCAGAGAAAGAAAACTCAAATATTTTCCATTAAAATGAGCAACAGAAAAATGGTAAGGTTGCACCCTGTCAAAGGTGGAAAACTTGGGAGACCAGGAAAAACAAGGCAAGCCCGTCGAGTCCTGGCTCTCATAGGCTTCACTGTATTATGAGGCGTGTCAGAACGAGTAACTACAATTGGAGTATGCCATTTTTGGCATGCATACTAATAAATTTTACTTATTCATATGGCGTAGGCTTATCACCAAGATTGAAACGCATTTTGCGATATGGATAAACATTAAAACTGGTTAGTAAAGGTTTGCAAAGAGCATGGTTAACCACAGGCTGAGCACTCATTGGAGCTTGCCTTGTAATACTCAGGCCTATTTCGTTGTCATGACTTGAACAGGACCTGTCTTCCTTATCATAAAATTTGAATTAAACAAGGAAGACCCCAAGGCAACTGCTCTTGCTACTTAGTGTAGCAATAGCTCTCTGGTTTGCTTACTAAATGAGACAGAATTTAATTAAAAGTTATAGGGAAAATTATAAACCTTGCTCTCTTCCTTCAGCAGCTCCCGCTTGCACACTGTGTATTCTGATTAGATTTTTCTGAGTCAGTACTGTTTTATAGTTTCAAAGGTAATATTTACAAAATTACCTTTGGAAACTCAGAAAAGAATGAACACCATTTTCATCTTAGATTTGGAAAATAACCAGGTCCTCTTAGGAAACTTATAAATTGAATTAAGGAAAAAAAAAGAAAACTAGTTGTCGTTGAGTCAGTTCCAACTCCTGGCGGCCCCATGTGTTAGAGCGTAGAACTGTGCTTCACAGGGTCTTCAATGATTACGATCTTTTAGAAGCACATTGCCAGGTCTTTCTTTTTTGAGGTGCCTCTGGATGGATGTGAACTGCCAACCTTTTGGTTAGTATCCCAGAGCTTAACAAATTGTGTCACTCAAGGACACCCATGAACTGAATTGTGTCCCCTCAAAATGTGCGTTGGAATCCTAACCCCTGTACCTGTGGATGTAATCCCCTCTGGGAATAGAGTTTTCTTTGTTGTGTTAATGAGGCCATTATACGTGCACGGTGTGTCCTAAATCTAATCACTTCTAAATTACATAAAAAGGGCAGTTTAGGTGAAGAAGCAAACTGAGGAACACTGGGGCTAAGGAAGCTAATACAAGGATCTTCTCCCTAGAGCCAGCAGAGAGAGCCTTCCCCTACAGCTGGTGACCTGAATTTTTCCTGAACTGTGAGGAAATAAACCTCTGTTCTTTAAAGCCATCCACTTGCAGTATTTGTGTCATAGCAACACTAAGAAGCTAAGACAGAATTAAAGGCAAAAGAAATGGAAATCAGAGGTAAGGTTCTCTGTAAATGCACGCACAGCCAGAAAGACTCTCTTACCAACACAAGATGTTTACGTAAGGGCACGTTTGTGGAAGGGATCCAGGAAACAAAATGCTTACTAATGTACTCCTCCTGCTGGATTGGACAGATTGTTTTTACACTGACTTTGATCAGTTCAATTCTTTACATGAGAGGAGCCACTATCTCGTTTCAACTCTGTACATGTCATCCCTCCTAAAACAGAAGATAACATTTTATCTATTCAACTAAATTTACTTAACACCTACTATATTCAAGGTATACTATAAAACCAAAAACCAAACTCATTGCTGCCGAATTGATTCTGACTCATAGCGATCCTATATGCAAGGAGAAAATATTGAAATTGTCAAGGATTTCATTTTACTTGGATCCACAAACAACGCCCATGGAAGCAGCAGTCAAGAAATCAAATTCTGTGCTGCATTGAGGAAATTTGTTGCTAAAGACCTTTTTAAAGTGTTAAAAAGCAAAGATTTTTTTTTTTAGGTTGACAAGTTAATTTTATTCTTTTTTTTTTTTCTTCTAAGAAAATTTTATGGTTTTATTTCTTGTATTTAGGTTGTTGATCTATTTTTTTTTTTAATAACTTTTATTAAGCTTCAAGTGGCAAAGATGTTATTTTGAAGACTAACATGGGCCTGACCAAGCCATGGTGTTTTCAATCGCCTCATGTGCATGTGAAAGCTGGACAATGAATATGGAAGACTGAAGAAGAATTGATGTATTTGAATTATGGTGTAGGTGAAGAATATTGAATATACTACGAACTGCCAGAAGAATGAACAAATCTGTCTTGGAAGAAGTACAGCCAGAATGCTCCTTACAGGTGAGGATTGCAAGACTTTCTCTTACATATTTTAGACATGTTATCAGCAGAAGGACATGCTTAGTAAGGTAGAGAGTCAGTGAAAAGAGGAAGATTCTCAAGGAGATGGATTAACACAGTGACTGCAGCCACGGGCTCAAACATAGCAAGGATTATGAGGATGGCACAGGATGGAGCAGCGTTTTGTTCTATTGTACATAGAGTTGTTATGAGTTGGAACAGACTTGGCAGCACCTAAGAACAACAAAAAGTAACCAGTGAGGTGTATAAGCATGATGGCTCTGAATCCTCAAGGTGGTGAAAGCTGAAACCAGCCCTGATTTAGCACTCCTGAGACCAGCACATACCCCCGGAAGGAGCTATGCAGGAACTGAAAGCATTGATCAGTTTGGAATCTGACACTTGGAGCCCAGGCTGGCAGAGCCTGAGGGCCCCTGGACTCAGGGTGACACTGGGATATGCTGGGAAGACCCCACTCTGGCCCAGACACTGACAGTGCTGACCCTACTGTGTGGGCTCCCTATTGTCAGTAATGTTTTATCTCTGTTTACTTTACATCTTCTGCTAAACAGTTTTGCTGCCTTTACCCTGACCCACCTCGTGCTCAGCAGCCGGTATCCAGCAGCTGGAAGTGTTAAGTCCTCACTGCCTTATATTCTGAGGTGACTAGGAATCTGGCCAGGAGCTCTTCTGAGAAAGCCTGGAGTGTGGGCAGCCCACCTCAGAAAGTAAGTCAAGCACCTTCCAGGAATCCGGGACACATGGATTCTTTTCAGGTCCCTCTCAAGCACAGCAAAGACCCCTGTATGCATAAAGGGGATTGAACGGGGTGGCCTGGACTTTCTGGGTTTTCTGTTATTACTGGCTCGTGAGGGTTTAAACATTTATACTCTAGGGATGAATTGAGGGGCACAATAATTGCACCCCAAATTGTGTAGGAGACATCGTGGTTACATAACAATTAGTGATGAATTCGGTAAGGGGAAGTGTTGAGGAAGACTTCTGAGAGGTGAGGCCTGAGCCAGTTTTGGACGTATGACTAGGTGTTTACAAGGAGGCAATGGAGGAATGACAGACGGGAAAAACAGCCTGAGCAAAAACTTTACTAGCTCATGACATAACATTGGATTTACAGTGACCTCAAAGTAGGTTTGCCCACTTTGCCATAGATTGTTTTGGTGGATATAGTTCTTGATCCAGTATTTAGTGATAATCTTCCTTAGCTCTTCACGGAGTATAGGTTTAATACATGTAAGTATATGTAAAGTACACAGAACAGTGCCTGGCACACTGTTAGCACTCTTTGTTCATTACTATAGGGGCTGGATCTCTTAGTCAAATCTCTAATATCTAAGTAGCTCAACTTTTTATAAAGGTAATATTCTCGAGCCCTACCAAACATCCCTTTGTTTTCTACTGCCCTCTCCGAAGCCCCATCCTGCAAAAATCGTAAATACTCCGTTTAAAAACCAAACCTTTTTAGAGGCCATTCTAAAATACGTGCAGCACAAAACGGGTGCATCCAAAGCGGAAAGGGTTTCCAGGACAAGGGCAGTGTTAGACTTTTTTGGGCTGGAAGTTGATTACAGGAAAGCAAACAATATCTAAAACAATGCTTGAATTTTTTTTGTCGTTATTTCTGAAATCCTATTTCAGAGTGTTTTTGTTTTTATAATCGCAATTTGGCCTCCAAAGAAATTTCACCTCAGTGGATCGCCGCGTTGGTGGCGGCACTGAGAACCCGAGAGGGAGGGTAAAACCCGGCCAGGTGTGGTAGATCTCGCAGCAAGTGCCACGTAAGGAGTGGCGGTCCAACTGTTTTCACATTAAAAAAAAAAAAAAACATTTAGGAAAGGATAAAAGCAGAGAAAGGTCAGTCTAGTTGTTAGGGCAGAAGGCTCCGGAGGAAGCAGAAATAATAAGCCGCGCAGCCCTGGGACGGTGGAGCAGAGAAAAGGGAAAGGGGTCCCGCCCGAGTGGGGCGCGGGAAGGATGCCGCGAAGAGGAAGGCCACGTGGCGTCCGGTACCTGCCTAGGACACCCAGCCCAATGGTAAGAGGGCGCCAGCCGCGCCTCAACCTGCCCTAGGGACGTCACGACGCCGAGGCGGACGCCGGGCCAATGGGAGGCCGTCACGGACAGGGGGCGGGGCCCAAGGAGTCGGTGCTGGGCTGCGCGGAGACAGTTGGTCGAGTCCTGTGTGGCCGCCGCCTGAGAGAACGAGACCTGAGCGGGTCACCGCGGCCTGCCCATAAGCCTCGCGCCCGCCGCTCCCACCTTCCGCATGGCGCCGACTCCTTACTAAGCAGCGGCGTGGTGTGCGGGACGCGAGGACCACGCCGCGGAGGCGGCTCCGGGTCGAGGCTTCCAGTCGCTAGCACTTCCTCCTGCTGCGCCCTTGCGTGGCGGTCTCGGCGGGTGGGATGGCGGCGGCCCAGGGGAGCGGCCGCGCATCCGCGCCCGGGCTGCTTCTGTTCCTGCTGGTTCCGCTGCTGTGGGCCCCGGCCGGGGTGCGGGCCGTCGTCGACGAAGACCTTAGCCACCGGAACAAGGAACCGGCGGTGCCTGCTCAGCAGCTGCAGCCGCAGCCCGCGGCAGGGCAGGGCCCCGAGCCGGCTCGGGCCGAGGTGCGGTGGAAGGGCCGCGGCGGGCGGGACCGCGCGGCGCCGTGGGCGGGGGATGGGGCGGGCGAGGTGCGGAGTCTGCTGCGCCGGGTACCAGGCTGGCGCTGCCGAGAGCGCCGCCCCCGGCTGGGGGAGGGGAGGCCGGCCCCTACTCTCCAGACTGGCAGACGATCCCAGCGCTGTCTTCCCGGTCGGGCCTGGCCGCGCCTAGCTCCTTTTAGGGAAACGGGACGCTCAGGAGGCAAACCTTTAGTTCGGACGGACAAAGATGCTACTGAGGAAAGGGCGTCTAATTGATCAGGTGTATCGTAGAGTAGTGGGAAACACCTACCCTAAGTAGAAAGTTTTTAGTAGAGGGAGCTGGGAGGCAGTTTGTATTCCCCGGAGACAGTAACATTGGCCGTTTCACTCTTGGAACAGCTTATCTCAAACTGCTTACCCAAATTCAGCTTTGCATGACTTGCGATTTTTGTTAAATATATATGGGTTATGAACTGTGACTTTCACTTTTTTAAAAACGCGTTTTGGCTAGCAGGTAGTAGGCCTTAGGGACGCAGAGGAGTAGTCAGATTTTCCACAGTACAGAGGGCTGCAGCAGTGTTGGGTACTAAAACTAAATTTATAAGTATACAAAAATCCTGTATTTTGGCCTTCCCGAAATACATGTAAATTAACTTCTGAGTTTGTGTTAATAGATGACTCTGCCTAGTCACGTGTGGTCAAACCTTTTTAAACGTTTTCCCTCCGGCCGCCCTGTGTTCTTTCACTAATTCCAATTGCCGGATTCAGGCGCTCTTTATAGTCTCTAACTAAACAACCGCAAGTTGGGGCCCGGTTGGCGCTCAGCGTCCCCCATCCTCCTGCCTGTTGCCATCTAACTAATCTTCCTAAACATTGAATCTTACCACTTCTCAGAAATCGTGAATGATTTGCCACTGCTTACAGATTTCAGTCCACCCTCTTTAGCTGGATGTTCAGGTTTCTTCATGATCTGGGCCCAGTCAGCCTCCAGTCTTCAGCCACCACTCCCTTGCACGTATGTTGTTAGATGCCCTCGAGTCAGTTCGACCTATAGCGACCCGACGGACAACAGAGCATACGCTATACTCAGACCAGAATGTGCTTCAGGCACTTCTTGGAGCATGCCATGTGCTCTCCTGCTGGTCTCTCCCCCCAACAGACCTCCTTGATTTAAAAAAAAAGCCAGGTCTTGCAGCCCACTAGTCAGAACCTTTCCCACCCTTTAAGAACTGGCAGATGCCTCCTTTGAGTGAAGCCTCCCCTAAAATTTCCTGATTAAAAGCGATTTGTCGTTCTTCCAGTAACATGGTTTTTCATAGGACCAATGGATGGAAATTTCAGAGGAGCATATTTTGGTTTCACTAAGCAAGAATTTTCTAAGAATTAGAGCTGTCCCAAATGTAGTAGCTGTTCTTGAGAAATAAATTCTCATTACTGGAGGTACTCAGGCAGAAGTTGTGTAACCTACCAGCCATCGGAAATGATACGAGATTCCTGTATGGGAAGGAAGCTCGGATTTAAAATTATTGTGAAATAACGATTCATTGAGCGGATTTCATTCTCACAGCAGCCCATTAAACTGGTAGAGCAGGTAACGTTTTCCTTTTATAAATGAGGAACTTAGGTTTGGAAAAAGTGATGGGTCAGTCAGTGTCATAGAGCTAGAAGCTAGTACTCAGCAGGATGAGAATTAGAATCTGATCTCTTGTGCCCTAGACAGGTCATACTGCATCACGCTGGACCTCTTAACCTATTTTGTTTAATTCAGTAATTGATTTTAATAGTTTGATTAATTGAGTAAATGACTAGATAGTATGCTAATGTAGGTCTTTTGTCCTGATGCCTAGCTTTTCTTTTCTCCCTTTTTGGGTGCTCTTAACATTTTATCTAAGGAGCCCTGGTGCCCTATGGTGAGGGGCCTGGCTGCTAACCAAAAGGTCATAGATTCGAACCCACTAGCTGCTCTGCGAGAGAAAGATGTGACAGTCTGCTTCTGTAAAGATTATGGCCTAGGAAACTATGGGATAGTTCTACTCTGTCCTTTAGGATCCCTGTGAGTTGGAATTGACACCATAGCAATGGGTTTAACATTTTAATATACCTTATGGCATGTTCACACATACACATCCTGCTGCCTTGGGATCTAGTAATTTGTGTACGTTTACTACTAGCTTTTGAGTGTCATGAAAGCGTGGCAATGCCTTATTCATCTTTGCCTTTTCCATACAACTTTACCCATTCCTGGAAACCCTGGTGGTGTAGTGATCAGGAGCTACGGCTGCTAACCATATAGGTCAGCAGTTTGAATCCATCAGGTGATCCTTGGAAACTCTATGGGGCAGTTCTGCTCTGTCCTGTAGGGTCGCTATGAGTTGGAATTGACTTGATGGCAATGGGTTTGTTTCTTTTTGGTTTGGTTCTTGGCATTTATTAAATACTTTCCTGAATGAAGTATTTGGATCTCAAGTTTGTATCATGAGTTACGAAATGCCTTTATGGAAAAATTGACTGTAAAATAACCAGAAAAAAACAAGTTTTTTAATCCAACTTTTTTCCTTTGTTAACAGATTTTTACTGGATGAAGTATGATTATACCCATTAATGAACTGGCGTTTCACACAATCTAGTTTCAACTGATTGTATAACTTGTTAATTCTAGAAATGTTATTTTTTTAAAAAAGAAAAGGTCAAAAGCATTTGAGCTAATGAGTTACACATGTCTTGTGATAACAAAGGGATGTACTGCAGATCAGATCAAGAGGTGTGCAAGGATTGTGTATATTTTAATGTGATGAGAAACAAGGGTCTACTGGTGGTTGGGAACGTGGTGAATGGGTTTCCCTGTCTCTTGCCCTCTGCCTGCCCTGGTCCTTCACAGCAACGTGGGGCTCGCATCTGCACTGCCCTTCTTGTCACTCCTGGGCTCAGCTGACCCTGTGTGCTATTTCCGCTTCCGAAATTGAACTGAAGTGCTTGTTCATGAAATGCATTCTTAGTGTTCATCGTTGAACTTTCTGTCTTTTAATCCAGTATCATTTTTTTTTTTTAAAACAATAGCCATTTTGGGTTAAATAACTGTGTGTGTGTGTGTGTGTGTGTGTGTGTGTGTGTAAAAGAGAGAGAATATGAATGTGTAATTTTATGCAAGTTTTAATCATGTAGTGATTTTTGAGATACAAATAATGGTAGATACGGCTGTCAGTACCCTTTTGGACAGCTACGAAAAACCGAGCCATGCCAGATAAAGGCCGCAGTGGTAGAGACAGTATCCAGGTTTCAAGACCCATATTTAAGTTGTCCTAAGTAGTTTTTTTTTTTTTTTTTTTAAGGGATCCTTGGAAAGGGATCCTTGGAAACCCTGGTAGCGTAGTGGTTAAGTGCTAAGATTGCTAATCAAAAAGCTGGCAGTTCAAATCTATCAGGTGCTCCTTGGAAACTCTGTGGGCCAGTTCTACTCTGTCCTATAGGGTCGTATGAGTTGGAATTGACTCGACGGCAATAGGCTAGGCTAAGGGATCCTTGTCTGTAAAACTGGGATTTTATAATATTGTTTTTAAATAAGACTTTTGCCTTTTAATATTTTGTTATGATCTTGGTGTTTGTTTTTAGATAGGAATTTATTCTAATTTCTATATTTTAGTAGAATCTTATTTGTCTTTTTAAAATTATATTCTCATGAAATTTTTGGTATGGCTCAAAAATAATTTTTCTTCTGTCTGTAGTATGTTGGAAGAGATTTTTCTTCCATATGTTTTCTTTAAATGTCATTTGCTTGCTTTTTTTGTCTACTTTTTGGAGGTAAGAAATGATCAAAGTACAATGTAATAGCCATATAAGCAGAGGTTCAGCATTGTTAAATACCCGAAAGTTTCAAGTTGGTGATTTGCTTTGTAACATGCAGTTGATCTTTTAAAACGTATGACATTTAAGTTTAACTTTTTTTTTGCCATTGTGTGAGAGTGGACTGCTGAAAATGGAGGAGAAAAAAATTCCCCTTCGTTAGCAGGCATTCAAGTTCAAGGTATAAAAATGTAGTTGTATCTTATAGGGTGCTTTAAAGCGAAATAACTGGGCTTCTAACCGGAGGAGATATGATTGAATAAGTGTTTGAATCTCTCAGATGTCTTAGGGGTGGGAGAGAGGTAGACAAGGGAAGAAAGTAATGGCCATTTGGTTCAGAAGCAGGTGGGAACCCAGGGGACCCAGCTGGGTTCAGAACAGGAAGGAGGCCAATAGTCACACATACTAAGATGTTAAAAGTAAATCAAGGGAACTAGACATAGTAGTGGATGCTGTCTTATCTATGGAACACAGGAAGGGTCAGGCAGATGAAGTGGTGTGGACTCAGGAAGGGCTGCTCAGCAGTACTAAACTTTAGAACCAGTTAGATTCTTGGTTCTAAACTTTAGATTCCAGTAACCAGGAATTAGGTTAAGTCTTTTTGTAATTTCCATGGAATTCACTATATCCTCTTATCTCCTGATTTTCTATGACATATACCTCTAAATTCCTGAGTCCCTTTTTGTTCTAAACCTGCGTGGTGAGAGGAGGGGAGGATGAGAAAGGGGGAGGAGAATTTTGGCCTGGGTTGGGGCAGAGGAGGGTGGAAAGGCATGTAGGTCACTTTCCAATCCACAGTGGCAGCAGTGAGCATTGGAGCATTGCTGGACGATTTGGGGGAATTGGCAAAGAAATACAAGAACTAAAGGGAAACAATCTGGGATTACTAAGTCAAAAAATAATTATTTTCGACGGTTTAGGTACATTTGCCAGAAAAGTTTTTATCAGTTTATGTAACTACCAACAATATATGGATACCTATATCATTAAAAAAATATATATATCATTGCACCCTCCTAAACCCTATGAGTTGGAATCGACTCAATGGCACTGGGTTTTTTGTTTTGTTTTTAAGCCAAAAAAACCCAAACCCATTGCCATTGAGTCAATTCTGGATCAAAGCGACCCTGTAGGACAGAGTAGAACTGCCCCATAGAGTTTCCAAGGAGCCCCTAGTGGATTCCACCTGCCGACCTTTTGGTTAGCAACTGTAGCATTTAACCACTATACCACCAGGATTTCCTTTGTACCTTCCTAGCAGTGAGTATTTTAAGATATTTTTGTGCAGTTTTTTCTTCCTGATTACATGATCATTTAAGAAAATTTGGAAAGTACAAAATATTATATAAAGAAAATGAAAGTCATCCATCATTCACCCAGAAATGGAGACTGATATATACACTTTTACATATATATAAACATTTTTAAGAGCATCAGGATCATTATATATTTCATGGTATCACTGCTGTATTGCTGGCCCATGATTTATTCATTTGTTCTCTAATTTTTGGAAATGTAAGTTTTTTTTTTAATTTTAAGTAATGCTGTCATAAACATCTGTGCATATAAATCTTTATGTCTTTGATGATATACTTACGCTAATTACTGCTACTTTTTTTTTAATAATTTTTATTGAGCTTTAAGTGAACGTTTACAAATCAAGTCAGTCTGTCACATATAAGCTTATCTACACCTTACTCCATACTCCCACTTACTCTCCCCAATGAGTCAGCCCGCTCCCTCCTTCCAGTCTCTCCTTTCGTGACAATTTTGCCAGTTTCTAACCCTCTCTACCCTCCCATCTCCCCTCCAGACAGGAGATGGCAGCACAGCCTCAAGTGTCCACCTGATGACAAGTAGCTCACTCTTCATCAGCATCTCTCTCCTACCCATTGTCCAGTCCCTTCCATGTCTGATGAGTTGTCTTCGGGAATGGTTCCTGTCCTGGGCCAACAGAAGGTTTGGGGACCATGACCGCCGGGATTCCTCTAGTCTCAGTCAGACCATTAAGTATGGTCTTTTTATGAGAATTTGGGGTCTGCATCCCACTGATCTCCTGCTCCCTCAGGGGTTCTCCGTTGTGCTCCCTGTCAAGGTAGTCATCGGTTGTGGCTGGGCACCATCTAGTTTTCTGGTCTCAGGATGATGTAAGTCTCTGGTTCCTGTGGCCCTTTCTGTCTCTTGGGCTCATAGTTATCGTGTGACCTTGGTGTTCTTCATTTCCTTTGATCCAGGTGGGTTGAGACCAATTGATGCATCTTATAGATGGCCGCTTGTTAGCATTTAAGACCCCAGACGCCACATCTCAAAGTGGGATGCAGAATGTTTTCATAATAGAATTATTTTGCCAATTGACTTAGAAGTCCCCTTAAGCCGTAGTCCCCAAACCCCCGCCCTTGCCTCCGCTGACCTTTGAAGCATTCAGTTTATCCCGGAAACTTCTTTGCTTTTGGTCCAGTCCAGTTGAGCTGACCTTCCCTGTATTGAGTATTGTCCTTCCCTTCACCTAAAGTAGTTCTTATCTACTAACTAATCAGTAAATAACCCTCTCCCACCCTCCCTCCCTCCCCACCTCGTAACCACAGAAGTATATGTTCTCTCAGTTTATACTATTTCTCAAGATCTTATAATAGTGGTCTTATACAATATTTGTCCTTTTGCCTCTGACTAATTTCGCTCAGCATAATGCCTTCCAGGTTCCTCCATGTTATGAAATGTTTCACAAATTCGTCACAGTTCTTTATCGATGCGTAGTATTCCATTGTGTGAATATACCACAATTTATTTAACCATTCATCCGCTGATGGACACCTTGGTTACTTCCAGCTTTTTGCTATTGTAAACAGAGCTGCAGTAAACATGGGTGTGCATGTATCTGTTCGTGTGAAGGCTCTTATTTCTCTAGGGTATATTCCAAGGAGTGGGATTTCTGGGTTGTATGGTAGTTCTATTTCTAACTTTTTAAGAAAATGCCAGATAGATTTCCAAAGTGGTTGTACCATTTTACATTCCCACCAGCAGTGTATAAGAGTTCCAGTCTCTCCGCAGCCTCTCCAACATTTATTATTTTGTGTTTTTTGGATTAATGCCAGACTTGTTGGAGTGAGATGGAATCTCATTGTAGTTTTAATTCGCATTTCTCTTTGGCTCATGATCGAGAGCATTTTCTCATGTATCTGTTAGCTGCCTGAATATCTTCTTTAGTGAAGTGCGTGTTCATATCCTTTGCCCACTTTTTGATTGGGTTGTTTGTCTTTTTGTGGTTGAGTTTTGACAGAATCATGTAGATTTCAGCGCTGGTCTGAGATGTCATAGCTGAAAATTCTTTCCCAGTCTGTAGGTGGTCTTTTTACTCTTTTGGTGAAGTCTTTAGATGAGCATAGGTGTTTGATTTTTAGGAGCTCCCAGTTATCTGGTTTCTCTTCATCATTTTTGGTAATGTTTTGTATTCTGTTTATTCCTTGTATTAGGGCTCCTAGGGTTGTCTCTATTTTTTCTTCCATGATCTTTATCGTTTTAGTCTTTATGTTTAGGTCTTTGATCCACTTGGAGTTAGTTTTTGTGCATGGTGTGAGGTATGGGTCCTGTTTCATTTTTTGCAAATGGATATCCAGTTATGCCAGCACCATTTGTTAAAAAGACTATCTTTTCCCCAATTAACAGACACTGGGCCTTTGTCAAATATCAGCTGCTCATATGTAGATGGATTTATATCTGGGTTCTCGATTCTGTTCCATTGGTCTATGTGCCTGTTGCTGTACCAGTACCAGGCTGTTTTGACTACTGTGGCTGTATAATAGGTTCTAAAATCAGGTAGAGTGAGGCCTCCCACTTTGTTCTTCTTTTTCAGTAATGCTTTACTTATCCGAGGCTTCTTTCCCTTCCATATGAAGTTGGTGATTTGTTTCTCCATCACATTAAAAAATGTCATTGGAATTTGGATCGGAAGTGCATTGTATGTATAGATGGCTTTTGGTAGAATAGACATTTTCACTATATTAAATCTTCCTATCCATGGGCAAGGTATGTTTTTCCACTTAAGTAGGTCCTTTTTAGTTTCTTGCCCTAGTACTTTGTAGTTTTCTTTATATAGGTCTTGTACATCTTTGGTAAGAATTATTCCTAAGTATTTTTTATCTTCTTGGGGTCTACTGTGCATGGTATTGATTTGGTGATTTCCTCTTCGATGTTCTTTTTGTTGATGTAGAGGAATCCGAGTGATTTTTGTATGTTTATCTTATAACCTGAGACTCTGCCAAACTCTTCTATTAGTTTCAGTAGTTTTCTGGAGGATTCCTTAGGGTTTTCTGTGTATAAGATCATGTCATCTGCAAATAGAGATAATTTTACTTCCTCCTTGCCAATCCGGATGCCCTTTATTTCTTTGTCTAGCCTAATTGCTCTGGCTAGGACCTCTAGCACGATGTTGAATAAGAGCGGTGATAAAGGGCATCCTTGTCTGGTTCCCGTTCTCAAGGGAAATGCTTTCAGGCTCTCTCCATTTAGAATGATGTTGGCTGTTGGCTTTGTATAAAAAAAGTATAGATGCCCTTTATTATGTTGAGGAATTTTCGTTCAATTCCTATTTTGCTGAGAGTTTTTATCATGAATGGGTGTTGGACTTTGTCAAATGCCTTTTCTGCATCAGTTGATAAGATCATGTGGTTTTTGTCTTTTGTTTTATTTATATGGTGGATTACATTAATGGTTTTTCTAATATTAAACCAGCCTTGCATACCTGGTATAAACCCCACTTGGTCGTGGTGGATTATTTTTTTGATATGTTGTTGAATTCTATTGGCTAGAATTTTGTTGAGGATTTTTGCATCAATGTTCATGAGGGATATAGGTCTATAATTTTCTTTTTTTGTGATGTCTTTACTTGGTTTTGGTATCAGGGATATGGTGGCTTCATAGAACGAGTTAGGCAGTATTCCGTCATTTTCTGTGCTTTGAAATACCTTTAGTAGTAGTGGTGTTAACTCTTCTCTGAAAGTTTGGTACAACTTTGCAGTAAAGCCATCCGGGCCAGGGCTTTTTTTTGTTGGGATTCTTTTGATTACTGTTTCAATCTCTTTTTTTGTTATGGGTCTATTTAGTTATTCCACTTCTGATTGTGTTAGTTTAGGTAGGTAGTGTTTTTCCAGGAATTCATCCATTTCTTCTAGGTTTGCAAATTTGTTAGAGTACAATTTTTCGTAATAATCTGATATGATTCTTTTAATTTCAGTTGGGTCTGTTGTGACGTGGCCCATCTCGTTTCTTATTCGGATTGTTCCTTTCCTGTATTTCTTTAGTCAGTCTGGCCAGTGGTTTATCAATTTTGTTAATTTTTTCAAAGAACCAGCTTTTGGCTTTGTTAATTCTTTCAATTGTTTTTCTGTTCTCTAATTCATTTAGTTCAGCTCTAATTTTTATTATTTGTTTTGTTCTGGTGCCTGATGGATTCTTTTGTTGCTGGCATTCTATTTGTTCAAGTTGTGGGGACAGTTCTCTGATTTTGGCTCTTTATTCTTTCTGTTTGTGTGCATTTATCGATATAAATTGACCTCTGAGCACTGCTTTTGCTGTGTCC
This sequence comes from Elephas maximus indicus, assembly GCF_024166365.1. Classification (NCBI taxonomy): domain Eukaryota; kingdom Metazoa; phylum Chordata; class Mammalia; order Proboscidea; family Elephantidae; genus Elephas; species Elephas maximus. The sequence goes on along the minus strand of NC_064823.1, from coordinate 105,869,946 downwards.
CAGAGGTTTTGATAGGAAGTATTTTCATTCTTGTTGCATTCTATGAATTTCGTTATTCATTCCTTAATGTCTTCTATAACCCAGTCTTTTTTCAGGCGGGTATTGTTCAGTTTCCAAGTATTCGATTTCTTTTCCCTAATTTTTCTGTTATTGATTTCCACTTTTATGGCCTTGTGGTCTGAGAAGATGCTTTGTAATATTTCGATGTTTTGGATTCTGCAAAGGTTTGTTTTATGACCTAATATGTCGTCTATTCTAGAGAATGTTCCATGTGCGCTAGGAAAAAAAGTATACTTTGCAGCAGTTGGGTGGAGAGTTCTGGTATAAGTCAATGAGGTCAAGTTGGTTGATTGTAGTAATTAGGTCTTCTGTGTCTCTATTGAGCTTCTTACTGGATGTCCTGTCCTTCTCCGAGAGTGGTGTGTTAAAGTCTCCTAGTATAATTGTGGAGGTGTCTATCTCACTTTTCAGTTCTGTTAAAATTTGTTTTATGTATCTTGCAGCCCTGTCCTTGGGTGCATAAATATTTAATATGGTTATATCTTCCTGGTCAATTGTTCCTTTTATCATTATGTAGTGTCCTTCTTTATCCTTTGTGATGGATTTAATTTTAAAGTCTATTTTGTCAGAAATTAATATTGCTACTCCTGCTCTTTTTTGCTTATTGTTTGCTTGATATATTTTTTTCCATCCGTGAGTTTTAGTTTGTGTCTCTAAGTCTAAGGTGTGTCTCTTGTAGGCAGCATGTAGACGGGTCGTGTTTCTTTATCCAGTCTGAGACCCTCTGTCTCTTTATTGGTGCATTTAGTCCATTTACATTCAGTGTAATTATAGATAAGTATGTGTTTAGTGCTGTCATTTTGATGCCTTTTTATCTGTGTTGTTGACAGTTTCATTTTTCTACTTATTTTTTGTGCTGAGACGTTTTTCTTTGTAAATTACGTGTTCCTCATTTTCATAGTAGTTGACTTTATGTTTGCTGAGTCGTTACGTTTTTCTTGGTTTTTATTTTGAGTTATGGAGTTGTTATACCTCTTTGTTTTTACCTTAATATTAACCCCTTTTTTTCTAAGTAAAAACCTAACTTGTATTGTCCTATATCGCCTTGTATCACTCTCCATATGGGAGTTCTGTGCCACGTGTATTTAGTTCCTCTTTTTGATTATTGTGATCTTTTACATATTGACTTCAATGATTCCCTGTTTTGAGCGTTTTTTTTTTTTTAATCTTAATTTGTTTTTGTGATTTCCCTATTTGAGTTGATATTAGGATGCTCTGTTCTGTGACCTTGTGTTGTGCTGGTATCTGATATTATTAGTTTTCTGACCAATTTCCTTTAGTATTTCTTTTAACTTTGGCTTGGTTTTTGCAAATTCTCTAAGCTTGTGTTTATCTGTAAATGTCTTAATTTCGCCTTCATGTTTCAGAGAGAAGTTTGCTGGATATATGATCCTTGGCTGGCAGTTTTTCTCCTTCAGTGCTCTGTATATGTCATCCCATTGCCTTCTTGCCTGCATGGTTTCTGCTGAGTAGTCTGAACTTATTGATTCTCCATTGTAGGAGACCTTTCTTTTCTCCCTGGCTGCTTTTAAAATTTTCTGTTTATCTTTGGTTTTGGCAAGTTTGATGATAATGTCTTGGTGATTTTCTTTTTGGCTCAATCTTAAATGGGGTTCAGCGAGCATCTTGGATAGATATCCTTTCGTCTTTCATGATGTCAGGGAGGTTTTCTGCCAACAGATCTTCAACTATTCTCTCTGTGTTTTCTGTTGTCCATCCCTGTTCTGGGACTCGAATCACATGCAAGTTATCCTTCTTGATAGAGTCCCACATGATTCTTAGGGTTTCTTCATTTTTTTAATTCTTTTATCTGATTTTTTTTCAGCTATATTGGTGTTAATAGTGCAACATTTTTAAGACTTTAAATGTGTGTACACAAATGTCCTCTAGATAGAATGTATTTATTTACACTGCAGTTAGCAGTGGGTTAGGCTGTAGTTTTATGGCTTCTTTGTCAGTATTGAATAGTTACAATGTTGTTAGTTGCTGTCAAGTTGATTCCAACTCACTTGGACCCCACTAGATAATATAAAACAAACCTGAAAACCTTACAGGTAAAATGATACTTTGTTTTTCTTCTTTATTGAAAATTTTAATGTTTCTTGGCTGTATTTTGACTTGTGAGTCATTGCTTCATATCCTGTATAAATTAGTATCGTGTTTTTCTTATTGATTTGTAAAAGTTCTTTATGTAAGGTGTCTTAGTTTGCTAGTGCTGTGTAACAAACATACTACAAGTGGGTGGCTTTAAAGAACAGATATTTATTTTCTCACAGTTCTAGAGGCTAAAAATCTGAATTTGGGGCATCTGATCCAGGGGAAGGTCCTTTGTTTCTTTCAGCTTCTAGTAGCAGCTAGCAATTCTTGGCATCCCGGGGCTTTTAGAGTGTTTTGCCTCTGTCTTCACTTGTCTTCTTTCCCCTGTGTGCCTGTGTCTGTTTCTGCTCTGTTTTAAAGACACCAGTCAGAAGGGGTTAGGTGTAGGACCCACTGTACTCTGGTATCACCTCATTAACATAACCCCCCCCAAAAAAAAAACCTGTTTCCAAAGAAGGGTCATATTTGTCATATTGACTTCAACATAACTTTTTTGGGTAAAGATTTCAATCCGTAACATAAGAATATTAATAATTCTATCTTGCAAACACATAATCTCATATTGTTTGTTCTAATTATGAATGGATTTTTTATATACACAGATTTAAATTTTTACAAGTTTAAATTTTTGCTTTTTTTCTTTGTAATTTTGTGTTGCTTTTAAGAATAAAATCCTGCTTCCTAGACTAATAAATCCAAATGAAACCTATTGCCATTGAGTCAATTCCAACTCACAGCAACTGTATACGACAGTGTACAACTGTCGCATAGGGCTTCCAAGGAGTGGCTAGTGGATGCAAACTGCCAGCCTTTTGGTTAGCAACTGAGCTCTTACCCACTGTGCCACCAGGGCTCCAGACTAATACACACTGATTCATGTTTCCTGATACGTTTTTGTAGTTCTTGGAAAAACGGTTAACATGCTTTACAGCTAACCAAAATGTTAGAAGTGCAAGTCTGTCCAGAGGCACCTTAGAAGAAAGGTCTGGAGATCCACTTCCAAAAACTCAGCCATTGAGAACTCTGTGGAGCACAGCTGTACTCTGACATACGTGGGGTCACCAGTGAGTCAGAGTCTATGGCAACTGGTGCTTTTTTTGTTACCTCTAACTTGCTTAAGCTCAATATCATCAGTCAGAACAAGGCTAGGGGCTGACTACAGAACAACCATCAATTGCCCATATGCAAGTTCAAGTTGAAGCTGAAGAAAGTTAGAACAAGTCCATGAAAGCCAGGTATGACTTTGAGTATACCCTACCTGAATTTAGAGGCCATTTCAAGAATAGATTTGATACATCAAACACTAATGACTGAAGACCAGATGAGTTGTGAAATGACATCAGCGACATAATACGTGATGAAAGCAAGAGGTCTTTAAAAAAAGACAGGAAAGAAAGGAAAGACCAAAATGGATGGCAGAAGAGACTCTGAATCTTGGTCTTGAAGGTCAGGTAGCTAAAGGGAAAGGAAGAAATGATGAAGTAAAAGAGCTGAATAGCAGATTTCAAAGGGTGGCTTGAGAAGACAAAGTATTATAATGACACATGCAGGGACCTGGAGTTAGAAAACCAAAAGGGGAGAACGTGCTCAGCATTTCTCAAGCTGAAAGAACCAAAGAAAAATTCAAACCTCGAGTTGAAACAGTGTAGGATTCTGTGGGCACAATACCGAGCAATGGAGGAAGCACTAAAAGAAGATGGAAGGAATACACAAAGTCACTGTACCAAAAAGAATTGGTTGATGTTCAGTCATTTCAGGAGGTAGCATATGATCAACTACCAATGGCACTGAAGGAAGAAGTCCAGTTTGCACTGCAGGCATTGGCAAAAAACAAGGCTCCAGGAATTGACAGAATACCAATTGAGATGTTTCAGAAAATGAATACAGCACTGGAAGCGCTTACTCACCTATGCCAAGAAATTTGGAAGACAGCTTCCTGGTCAGCCAACTGGAAGAGATCCATATTTTTGCCTATTCCCAAGAAAGGTGATCCAACCAAATACAAAAATTATTGAACAATATCATTAATATCACATGAAAGTAAAATTTTACTGAATATCATTCAGAAACAGTTGTAGCAGTATATCGACAGGGAACTGCCAAAAATTCAAGCCAGATTCAGAAGAGGATGTGGAACGAGGGATATCACTGCTGATGTCATATGGATTCTGGCTGAAAGCAGAAAACAACAGAAAGATGTTTACTTGTGTTTTATTGACTATGCAAAGACATTTGACTGTGTAGATCATAACAAATCATAGATAACATTGAGAAGAATGGGAATTCCAAAACACTTAATTATGCTCATGAGGAACCTGTACATAGATCAAGAGGTAGTCGTTCGAACAAAACAAGGAGATGCCACATGGTTTAAAGTCAGGAAAGATGTCTGCCAGGGTTGTATCCTTTCACTATACTTACTCAGTCTGTATGCTGAGCAAATAATCAGAGAAGCTGGACTGTATAAAGAAGAATGCAGCATCAGGATTGGAGGAAGACTCATTAACAACCTGTGTTACACAGATGACACAACCTTGCTTGCTGAAAGTGAAGAGGACTTGAAGCACTTATTGATGAAGATCAAAGACCACAGCCTTCAGTATGGATTACACCTCAATATAAAGAAAACAAAAATCCTCAGAGGTGGACCAATAAACAACATCATGATAAGTGGAGAAAAGATTGAAGCTGTCAGGGATTTCATTTTACTTGGATCCGCAATCAATACCCATGGGAGCAGCAGTCAAGAAATCAAAGGGTGCATTGCATTGGGCACATCTGCAAAAGTCCTCTTTGAAGTGTTAAAAAAGCAGAGATGTCACTTTAAGGCCTAAGGTGCCCTTGACCCAAGCCATGGTGTTTTCAGTCACCTCATATGCATGCAAAAGCTGGACAGTAAATAAGGAAAATGAAGGAAGAATTGATACCTTTCAATCATGGTGTTGGGAAAGAATATTGAATATACCAGGGACTGCCATTAGAATGAACAAATCTGTCTTGGAAAAAGTACAGCCAGAGTGCTCCTTAGAAGCCAGGATGTCCAGACTTCATCTCACATACTTTGGACATGTTATCAGGAGGGATCAGTCCCTGGAGAAGAACATCGTGCTTGGTAAAGTTAGAGGGTCAGTGAAAAAGAGGAAGACCCTCAATGAGATGGATTGACACAGTAGCTGTAATAATGGGCTCAAGCATAATAACAGTTGTGAGAATGGCGCAGGACAGGGCATTGTTTCATTCTTTTGTACGTAGGGTCGCTATGAGTCAGAACCGACGGGACAGCATCTAACAACAACAACTTGTTTAATCCATCTGGAATTTTGGTGAGAAGTATAAGGGTATATTAGGTAGGATTCCAGTTTAACCTAAGAAAAATATCCTATGTTTTTATATCTATTACATATATGCATATAAAGATCTAAAATATAAATAAACCAAAAAGTTTGTAGTGATTAATTTTAGAAAATTTTTAAGAAATTTTCTTCATTCTATATATATATATTTTTCTTTTATATTGCATATTTTCAAGGCATTCTACATTGGGTATAAGTTACCTGTACAGTCAGGCAGAAAAAAATTTGGAGGCAATCACTCTGAATGTATAATCATGACTATACCTCAATTTACAATCCCATTAAAAAAAAGTACTGTTAGTTACATGGATATTTTCTTTTATGCAGTTTATATTTCAGGTTACTCACTCAGTTTTTTTCTTATTTTTTCCAGGGTAGAACATGTATACTGTTAGTGGAATACAAGAAGCTCAAGTCCCTTTAGTTGGGGGAAATCAGATAGATTTAATAACGATAATTTGCAACTTGCTGTGAATTCTGGAAGTCCAAAGAACTCCTCTGCTTTCATAGCACTGTTGAAAAAGCCAAAAGACCCTATTACCTGACCCAGTACAAATTCTTGTTAGCGTGTTTCTGCTTTACTGTTCTTTGGCATTTCTTTATTTATTGTCTTTTAACTGCAAGAACATGTTCCACAAAATATGTTGAACTCTTTCCCATTTTCATTAAGTTGCAGTCCTTCTTCACCCAGTCCAACCTCCCAATTCTTGCTTTTTACTCTACAGCCAAGGTTGAGGACTCTGGTTTTACTAATGATTATTCTCAGGACAAAATGATCGTAATGTTAATTGAATTTATTTGGTAATATTCTACTATCAAAACAATTCGTTATGTAAATCTGTGAAGCTAAGTACACTGAATACATTTTGAATATGAAAATTTATAAATACATTGTAAAACAGTAACATAAAAATAAAGTTGTTAAACATACATTAAAATGAAAAATACTTATAAAAGTAGTTGTTAAATATATATTATCATTCTGATATGAATTAGCAAGTAACAATAAAAATGAGGTATTTAAAAAGCTAAAACATCCAGAAATACATAATAATGAAAACTTAAAATATAGTTTTTTAAATCTTAATGGAATTTTTAAAATCCAAGTTATCTATGGTATCATTGTTTAAATTGCATGTATATTTTTGTGCATATTTTTCCAGCTTCTGAAAAGGCTTTTTCTGACTTCATACCAGTAAAGGTGAAGAGACAGCTATAAGCCAGTTCTAAGCATTTTCTTGTAACGCCTTTATCTTCAAATAATCTCATTTTTGATAATTCTTTTTTGATAACTTGTTGAGCAACATTGTTTTTGTTTTTTTGCAGGGACATCAGTCCTTTTCTTGGTAGCAAGCTGTAGATTTTGTTTCAAAGAAAGCATCTTCATCCTCTCTAGTTTCATCATGTGTAGATGGGGATTCCGATGCAGGTATCTGTATCAATTTCACATTTGTGTTCATTTGAACTCTAGTCTTTGAACTAGAATAGGAATTATTTATTTCTTTGATTGTCATTTTCTTCTTGAAGATCATGAGAGTATAAAAGAATACTTTCTAAATGAGAGTACTTTTTTTGTTTTTACAATTTTTCATTTTGGAATTAAAGTTTTCATTTTGAGTAGCGAAGAGTTTTATTAGCACGTTTTTTAAATTTCAGGTTGTCGATCCTGCTTTCAAGATATAAGTAGTTTGGATTTCAGACATTAAAATACTGAAATAGTCAGGTTTGCACCAGTAAAAATACTGTTATTACTTACTGTGATACAACACTGTATAACTGAATAGTGGAATATCGAAATTGGAATTTAAGTCACTATATCAGACCTCCTGTATACATCTTAACATTTGTTTTTATACCCATGCTTTGCCTTTCTTAATGTATTGGATAAAATTACCATATTTTCTATACCCCATCTCTGTATCCATGTTCCTGTGTCCCTTGATCTTCAATACTTTGCTTCCTTCATATGTTCATTTTCTCCCTGTCCATTGGTTCATTTCTGTATGTTTACAGTTTTCTCTTATTTTGAAGGGGAAAAGAAAAGAACATTCATTTAATCCTTCTGACCATGCTAGTTTCTGTCCTGTTCTTCAGTCTTCAGTTATTAAATCAAACTTCTAATTAGGGGATTAGCTACATTTTCACTTTGCTTTAGTTTTCATTATCTGGCTTCAGTCCCTGCCTTTTTGTTGAAATTCTTATTTTGAAGGATACCTATAACCTAGCTAGTTGCTAAATCTAGATGTCTTTTTCAGTCCTCTTTTGATGCTGTTAACTCTCTGCTTTGTTTTTTTTTGAATAAATATACATGCTGGGACAGAGGATCTTTAGGTCTTAACGGTGTTGGTGGTTTTGAAATAACTCCTACCCTATATTGTGTGCGTGAACTTGGGAAAATTATTTAACCACATTGAGCCTCAGGTTCTCCTCTTGTGTTAAAATGAAACTCTGTATATGGAAATACTTGGCCCCTTGAATGGTAGTTCAGTGAGTCATAGTTGCCCCTAACTACCTTTGTGATGCTCCACAGCCCAGGTCTCTAAGTATCTAAGATAATTTTTCCTTTTTATTTTCTCCTCTCGCTTCCCATATTTACGGACATTCTCTAAGGCTCATTTTTCGAACTTCATTTCTTTGCTTTCTGTCTTGGAAATCTCATCTACTTGCAAAGCTCTAGTGATAATTTTAGGCTGTTGGCAACCAGATATTATACCTTGAGGCTGTTCTGCCCTAACTAAATGCAGGTGTCCATTTTTGATGACCTCTTGGGAAACTTCATTTGAATTGCCTTAAATTTTACATTTCTAAAACTAAACCCCTATTAGTTCTCTTGCCCACATACCTTTTAAGAGTACTAATATTTCTCCCAATCAACCAGGCAGAAAACAGTCACTACCATCAAACGCTCCCCAGCTTTAAAGGTCTCTTGATTTTGTCTTTTCATCCATCCTTTGTGGAATTTTTTTCTTCTCTAATTTGTCCTCAACATTGACTTTTCACTGGTGACCTCCTAATTGACTGGTCCAGCAGCTGGTATTTTCTGCACTCCTTGCTCTGGTGTATTGGTCACAGTGCCTTGATTGTGTTTATGTCTTCTACTCAGAAACTTTAAAGGGGTATCCTTTTGCCCCTAAGCTAGTCCATAAACATATGAGATTTTTCAGTCTGAGCCCAATTTATATTTCTCATCTTACCCCAACCAGCCATCTTTTATTTTTTATAAAACAAACAAGTCCTTTGAGGCTTACCATGAAATTTTGACGTTGTCAGGAGTTTATTATTGATTGCCGAGAAACAGTATTTTGGTTATTTAAATAAGAGATTTTAAAGGTAAAAATACTTGTTTTTAAAACCATTTAGCTTGGTTTTAACTTAGGAATTTTATTTTAACAAGAGACCAAACCCTGTTTGGTCTACACAAAGAATAGATTAACCTAGTAATTAAAGAAAATTTTGTTATTTTAACAGTGAGAAACTTACTTCTTTGTTTATATGTTATTTGATATTAAGGCCTTTAAAAATTCTTAAGATTTAACCCATCAGACCTATAGTTGCAATAAACAGCATTAATCATAAATTCCTGTCTTTGTTATATATTTCTCATAGCATAAATCTTTAAACAGCAAACACATTCATTAGTAAACCTGAATATACATCTTTTTTCTGTGGTATGAGTTTAGCTTTTCTTCTTTAGTATCTTTAACTTTTTATTTAACTTTCCTCTGACCTACTACTGTCTGTATAGACGTTAGGTTTAGGGTGTTAGGGTTAGTTTTATGGTTAGGGTAGGGTTAAGTTTAGGGTTAACATTAGGGTTAGGGTTAGATTAGGGTTACTGTTTGTATTAGGGTTAGGGATAAAGTTTGGCATAGCGTTAGGTTTGGGGTTGGGGATACGGTTAAGGGTTAGGGTGAGGGTTAGGCTTAGGTTTACAGTTAAGGTGAGGGTTTAGGGTAATTGTTATGGTTAGGGCTAGAGTTAGAGTTAGGCTTAGGGTTAGGGTGAAGTTTCAGTTAATAGTCAGGGATAGGGTAAATATTAGAGTAGGGTTAAGGTTAGTGTTAGGGTTAGGTATAGGGTTAGGGTTCGGGTAGGGGTAAGGCTAGGTTTAAGGCTAGGTTTACGGTAAAGGGTAGGGCTAGGTTAGGGTTAGGTTTAGAGTTAGAGTTAGTGCTAGGGTTAGGGTCAGGTTTAGAGTTATTGTTAGGGTTAGGGTTATGGTAGAGTTAAGGTTAGGGTTAAACTGTCTGTATATATCCATCTAAATTCTTCTTTTCTCTTTCTTTTCTTGGAACAGCCAGTCTTTTTGGTTTCAGGACAAAATTACTATCTTTCCTTTTAATAAAGCATTCTGTATATTTAATTCAGCTTAAGTTAATCAGAAAGTTCTTGGTAACTAAGTCGACATATTATGAAACTTAAAAACTACTAGAATGAATTTACTTTTATCAATTCCTGGGAATACTAGGACTATTTATCTAAACATTTATTATTAAATCAATCAGAGTAAGTTCTTTGAAAAATTAATAATCTAACAATACCATCTGGCGCTTTTAAAAAATTATTTAAAACCTTTTGCATATTTTATAGGATTCCTTTAAAGAAGTGATTTAGAATAGTTTGTTTCTTTTTAAGGTCTTGTTATAGTAATTAAAATAAACAATTCATCTTTTCTCAGTGTACTTTTTAGATATATTGATTTATATAAAAGTTTTTCAGAATAATTATTAAAAGCCCAGCCACAAAAAGTAGGTTTTTTTTTTGGAAGGGTGAAAAGACAGCCTTATGAAAGACAGTAACTGCTAACCATAGTCTTTATTTTTTGTGATTTCCCTGTCTGGGTTAATATCTGATTGCTCTGTCGTGTGGCCTAATCTTGGGTTGTTATCTGATGTTATTGATTTTCTAACCAGAGAACTCCCTTTAGTATTTCTTGTAATTTTGGTTTGGTTTTTGCAAATTTCCTAAACTTCTGTTTATCTGGAAATATCCTAATTTTGCCTTCGTATTCGAGAGACAGTTTTGCTGGATATAAAATTCTTGGGTAGCCATAGCCTTTAACTTTATGAAATACAAAAACTCAAACAGAACATTAGAGGCAGGTTCTCAACACAAAGTGAAACACAAAGACTGTATAAATCTTTTGACCTGTGAGACCTGCTCCAGACTCAGGTTTATATAATATTATACAACGTAAATACTTTCTTAGCATCAAACGAAAGTTCCTCAGAGGAAAAAGAAGACAGCACAAAATGGGAACTCATGTTCTTAAAGTGATCACAGAGATTCTAAATTGCTTCTAAGTATATTCAGCTTATAGTTGTTTTAAACATGAACTTTAAATCAGTGTTTTGGTAAAGGGGGAATCTAAACTTATTTATCCAAGTATATTTTAAAAGTTTTTTAAATTCATAAAAATTATAAAAAGTTATTAATAAACAATTTTGGGAGAAGCAGTTTATTCAGTCGCCTGGTAATTAGTTTTGAAGGTTAGAAGTTTTGAATAAAGTTTGTAGGTCCTTGAGTTATTTATACAGTTTCCTCCACTATCTGAAATGTAGGTAGCATGGTCAGCCAGATTGCTTGATCACACAAAAGCTGCTCTTTCTTTTGCCTGATTATTATGTAGATTAGCTGGTATAAATAAGGGAGTTCAAGTTTAACAAGGATTTCACTAACTTTAAATTGCTAACCTAACCCACAGCCACAAGTCTAGTCAAAATAGGCATACGTGCAAAAACTATTAACCTGCAAGTGCCAGCAACACAACAGCAACAAAAAAATACCCAGAGAAAACAATAGAGTTCAAAAGATTCCAAAGTGGCCATAAACCTATAATGTCCCTTAATCAGATGATGCTCCTTTGTGGGATAAACACAAAACAGGGAGGGGCTGTAACACCTCCCCACCCGCCGTTGGTGTTACCTAATTAATGTAAGATAGAAACACGGAGCTTAATGCATCTCACAGAGAATGAAGAAAATGAAAAGACCAGCCTTGTCTTCTGTCAAGAAAAATCCATTAGATGGCAACCAAAACTAACCATTCACTTCACCAATTCAATACAGCAGAAGTTAGACACATGAAATCAAACATTCAACGTGCCTGTACGTTAACGTTCAAGGCATTGAACAGAAAAATGAGACAGAAGCTACGTAAATGCTGAGAAACCCTCAACACAAAGAGTGGGGGGTTGAATTTGGAGAAGGGTTCACCTCCAGAACTCTACACTCAAAGGTTTTGAGAGCCGGCCAAAGTACAAAAGGCTGTTTAAATTGGCACTAATCCTGATCCTACAATTCCTCAGAGTCTCTACTGAAGAGGGGGACTACTTTTGGAATCCTGGGTGGACCCCTAAACTGTCGTAGCAAAAAACTACTCAGGCAAAGTTCAGAGGATCATTCAGCATAAAGATTAATCCAGATGAAGGAAGCCACTAGCTCACATAAGTGAAAATACGGTGATTTACAGTGAAAGGGTCTCAAGACAAAGGTTATATAGGGGTAAGGCATAATTGGTTAGTTTTTAAATGAGGTCACAGGTGAGGAAAGGACTTCTGTTGGGTACATTAAACAAATGGACTATGGGATTGGTTACAGGGGCTGCTCATAGAAACTTAAGGCAGAGAGGTTACAAGTCGTAGTCACAGAAAGCTTACTATACACTATTAAAAGTTTGAAATAAAACACTCCTTGGGCTGTCATCTTTGATGCAAAATATTTCTTGTAGATGTGTGTACCAGCTCTTGCTGGTGCTAGGACTCTTCCTCCTTAAACTCTGCTTGTTTAAATGATACCTTTCTGGTTGCCTGGGAGCTTCAGGTAAAGCTGGGGCTAGATCATAAATGTATTTACATCAAAGCCACTATTTTGGAATGCATTTCTTTCATATCTTGGCTTGTCTGAAGAGAAAATACTTCCCTCTGTAGCTGCCCACAATTGCTGGTTTAGATAAAGAGGCTGAAGAGCAGACTTTGTTAGCTTCAGTTTCAAATCTTCTGCATGTATTAGAAATGTGGATTTAGTTCAGACATTTCAGTTTGACCAAAGGTTTAGGAAAATTTCTCTCTTATAGTAGTGAACAAGTAAGTGTAGAGCGATGCTTTCTGGCTGGACCTATCTGAAGCCAGTCAGAGCCTTCAAAGAATTGGTCCCCCACAGCTGGGGTAAGAAGTTGGGTCTGAAGTTTTGAAGTGGTGTACAACACATGCCCCGTAATCATGTACTTGGTAAAAAAAATTTAAAAGGCACAAAGAATGTTGAGTGAAAAGTATGTCTGTTTCCTTTTTGTATTCTAGTACAGGGATCAGCAAACTACAGTCAGCCACCAGTCACCTGTTCTAGTAAATCATTTTATTGGACAGAGCCACACCTCTTCATTTAAATATCGTCTAGGGCTGCTTTCAAGCAATAGAGTTGCGTAGTTAAAACAGAATGTATGGCTCACAAGGCTAAATGGCCCTTTAAGAAAAAGTTTGCCAACCTCTGTTTTACTCATTCTGATCCTTTGGAAGCACCCAATGTTACCTGTTCCCTGAGATTTGGCATGTATTTACAACCATTTTTTTATATACTGTGTACATTCCAGTGTATGCTCCCCCCATGCACACAATGACTACGTACATAGTATATGCACTTCTTAAAAAAACTTATCTTACTGATTTTACCGCATCAACATATATGAGACACTCTTATTTTTAGGTCCGTAATATTTGGTTATAAGGACGTGTCATCTTTTTAACCAGTTCCCTGCTGATGGGTGTCTATTTTGTCTCATTCTCACAAATGATAGTTTTAAGTTTGTACATTGTGCCAGTTATCTAGTGCTGCTGTAACAGATATACCACAGTGGATGACTTTAACAAAGAAATTTATTCTCTCACATTCTGGGAGACCAGGAATCCAAATTCAGGGTGCCAGCTCCAGGGGAAGGCTTTCTCTCTCTGTCGGCTTTGGGGGGAAGTCCTTGTCATCAGTCTTACCCTGGTCTAGGAGCTTCTTAGTGCAGGGACCCTGGGTCCAAAGGATGCACTCCTCTCTTGGTGCTTCTTTCTTGGGGGTGTGAAGCCCCCCTCCTCTCTGCTGGATTCTCTCTCTTACATCTCAAAAAAGACTGATGAAGACACAACCTGATCCTGTAGATGGAGTCCTGCCTTATTAGCATAACTCTCTAATCCTGCCTCATTAGCATCATAGAGGTTAGGATTTACAGCACATAGGATAATCACATCAGATCACAAAATGGTGAATAGCCACATGATACTTTTAGGGGACGCAATTTAATCCATAACATTCTACTACCCTTTGGCCCCCAAAAGTTCATGTCAGTGCCACATGTAAAACAGTTCACCCCATCATATAGCAAAGGTCTTAACACCAAGTCCAAAATCTCATCTTCTGCAAAATTCCTCTTCATTTGTGAAATCTAGAATACAAGTTAAAGTTAGCTGCTTCCAAGGTACAGTGGTGGAACAGGCACAAGGTAGACATTTCTGTTACAAACGGGAGAAATTGGAGGAAAAGAAGGGATAACAGGTACCAAATAAGTCAGGAGAACATACTACATTAGCTCTCAAGCCTTGAAAATAATCCTCTGTTCTCTGAGACCATTTAGGCAACGGCCATACCCTCCAGACTCTGGGTGCTGGTCACACTCTTCAGATTCTAGGTGGAGGGCCCTTGGCCCTGGGCTTCAGTTCTGCCTTCCAGGCCTACAGGAATGACAACTCTGCCCCCTTGGATTTAGGCAGCCCCATTCTCATAGTTCTTCTGAGTGGTGACCCTACCCCCTCAGCCCAGGCAGGCCCTGTTCTTCTGCCCCTTGGGCATGGCAGCCCAGCCCCTTTGGCTTTGGGTAGCAGATCTGGCCCCATCCCACTGGCACTTGTAAATGGCAGCCCTACACTCCGGAGCTGAGCTGGTCCAGAACTGAGTTTTGAAAGCTAGGAGGCAGTGACCCCACCCTTTGAAATCTTGCAGTTCATGGCCTTACTTTTTGAGACTGAGACATCTCTGCTTTCTGAGTTCCTTGTCTGTTAGATTCTGGTTCCTGGTTTCTTGGCCTCTTGGCCCCTCGAGCCTCACTGCCCACATCTCCCCTGCTTGGGCAAGTGTTCCAAAACTCTTTAGCTCTACCAGTAATTACCTGGAGGCACTCCACTCTGCCAGTAACCTTTGGCCAGACTGCTGGAAGGCACTCAGCTTTCTTGCTCCGTGGGTCGGCAAGTGTAACTCTACCAGTAAGTGCCTGGAGACACGCCACTCTGCCAGGAAGCCTCCGGTGCAAAGGCACTTAGCTCTCTTGCTCTACAGGTCAGTTCCCATGCTGTCTCCTGTCAGTCTCCAGGTTCTGCTGCTACTGTTTCTATTCTGCTGCTTCTCACTATCTGTGCTGTTTCCAGTGTAACAGCTTTCTTCACTTTCTTCTAAGTCCTCACCAGAATTGTCTTCGATGTCCATAATTCCACCAAGTCCCTTAAAGGCTTTTACTATTATACAAAACCCAGTGCCTTTTACTATTAGGCACGTTAAGACTTCTCCAGCCTCTCTGTTTTCAGTTTCAAAACTGCTTCCACATTTTTGGTATCTGTTAAAGCAGCACCCACTCTTCTGGAACCCAATTCTGTCTCAGTTGCCTAGTGCTACTGTACCAGAACTACCACAAGTGGATGGCTCTAATAAACAAATTTATTCTCTCATAGCTAAGGAAGCTAGAAGTTCGAATTCAGGGTGCTAGCTCTAGGGGAAGGCTTTCTCTGTTTGCTCTGGGGTAAGGTCCTGGTCATTAATCTTTCCCTGGTTTAGGAGCTTCTCAGCACAGGGACCCCAGGGGGGTGGTATGTGCCCCCCCGCCCGCAGCTAGATTCTGCCTTTTATATCTCAAAAGAGATTGACTCAAAATACAGCTGAATCCTGTAGATTGAGTCCTACTTCATTAGCATAACTGCCTTTACTCTTGCCTCAACATCATAGAGATTAGAATTTACAGCACATAGGATAATCACATCAGATCACAAAATAGTAGACAGCCACCCAGTAACTGGAAATCATGGCCTAGCCAAATTGACACATTTCGGGGAGGGGGCACAATTCAATCCATAGCATACATGTTTCTTAATACAAAAGGATTAGATTAACTCCTTGAGTATTTCTGTTTTAAACTTTCTGTCATGTACCTGCCATGATTCATTGCCTGCAGTATGCATTGTTTTATTTGAGGGGGACAGGATCCTTAAGCTTAGAATTGTTGGGGAAGGCTGTTTTTACTTTTTTTTTTCGCTTAAGTGTGGCTACAAGAAAATTTAAAATTACATGTGGCTGGCCTTTGTAGTTTGCATATTTCTGTTGGCTCACCCTCCAGGATGGAGTATAAGATTCATTTGGGGAACGAGTACATGATTAGATGGGCAGTGTTAGTTACCAGAATTACGTGTATAAATTTTACATTCTCTGTATAAAAAGGGTAGTTACAGTGTCTTAAACATTAGTGAAATAACATGATGAAATTAGTTTTAGGAAGATGAAACTGACCGTGTGTCATGCTACACAGCAATTTTAATTGTCTGCTGTGTACTAGGTATCATTCAAAGGGTTTCATGTGTATCAACTCATTTAATCTTCACAACAACCGGATGAGGTGTAGGTATCCCCTTTTTATAGATGAAACTTGAGGCACAGGGAGGTATACTGATTTGCTCAAGGTCACTTAGTAACTGGTACTGCCTTGGATATGAACACAGGCATTGTGATTCCAGAGCTCATGTATTTAACCATTACACTGTATCACTGTGAAGGTGAGTTAGAAAAAGGAGATGATTTTTGCACATAGTAAGCACTTAGGCATTTGATTAACAATAAATGAATGGTAATTGATGATTTTCTTTCTCTATTGACACTTTCATTTTTAAAAATCTTCACAATACCAATACTTCTGTTTTAAATATTTTTATCATGATTGTAGGTTGATATTTAATGGTATAATTTTGGCCACCTGGGACCAGCTGAGGTCCCATTAAGGAATGCCATAAACACTAAGAATATAACAAAGCTATAACTTGGTTTTTCTCGTGTTCTGTATATGGGAAGATGTATTTTTTTAGTTTTGTTTTGTTGTACACTTAAGGCAGGTTTTATTTTATCCTTCTCATTTCATATAGGAAAAGAGGCTAAGTAATGTGTCCAAGGTTTTATTTATAAAACAACGAGGATAGGTAGTTTTGATCATTCCTGTGGTTTGATTTAAAACATGAACATTTTCTGTTTGAGCTCAGAGCTAATTGATCATAAATGGTACAGATTTATTCCTGATTTTTTTCTTGGATTTTAGATCTTAAATATTTTACCATGAGGTTCCTTCATTTAAAAAGTATATCCAAGAGGAAAATGTTACTCTAATAAGAGTTGAGTTGAAATGCCTTTATTTTTTAGGATACTTGATTCTCATACTGCACGGTTTAAAATCAGGAATGGTGTGCTGTCAGCGTTACTTCCTTTCACCATACTTATTCAATCTGTGTGCTGAGCAAATAACCCAAGAAGCTGGACTATATAAAGAAGAACACGGCATCAGGATTGGAGGAAGACTCATTCACAACCTGTGTTACACAGGTGACACAGTTTGGCTTGCTGAAAGCGAAGAGGACTTGAAGCATTAACTCATAAAGATCAAAGACTACAGCCTTCATTTTGGACATCATGCTTGGTAGACAGCAAAAAACAGGAAGACCATCAATGAGATGGATTGACAGAGCGGCTGCAACAGTGGGCTCAAGCATAGCAATAATGTGAGGATGGTGCAGGACCAGTGTTTCATTCTGTTGTACCATAGGGTTGTTATGAGTCAGAACTAACTCGATGGCACCTAACAACAATAGTGCTCATAGGGTATTGAAAGAAAAAGGAAGCTCCTTTTAAAAAGAACGTCAGCATAGTTGGAGCTAAAATGGTAATGGAGAGAAAGCTAGAATCCCTTAAAATGATACTTGCTTAATCAAGAAGTGGCTGTCAGGGCTGCCCTTTGGATTTAATCCTAACATGAGTATTTTCTAAATTGCCCTAATTTTTAGCTCAGAAGTTTAGTCTGAGTAATACTTAAATTATTCTGATCTTAAATGTGGAATTTGGGAGTCAAATTTCTGCCATGTGTTAAGGAATGACATACACACTAAGAATTTTTATTTGTATCTCTGACATATGTACTAGGGTCTTTGTAGTAAGTGTAATACTGTTTCTGTCCTGACAGAAATTATACATTTTCTTAGTTTTTTTTTTTTTTTTTCCTATTTAGATTTCTGGATCATAGGCTTTAAGAATTAATTATAGATAGGCTCTTAGGATTGGAAGTGATTTTATCTAGTCCAGGGTTTCTTATCTTCAGAATTGTTGACATGTTGGATTAGATAATCTTTGTTGTCGGGGGCTGTCTTGTGCATCGTAGGAATGTTTAATAGCATCTCTAACCTCTACCTGGAAACCCTGGTGGCGTAGTGGTTAAGTGCTATGGCTGCTAACCAAAGGGTTGGCAGTTCGAATCCGCCAGGCACTCCTTGGAAACTCTATGGGGCAGTTCTACTCTGTCCTATAGGGTTGCTGTGAGTCGGAATCGACTCAGTGGCACTGGGTGTGTCTGTGAACCTCTACCCACTAGATGCCAGTGGTTCCTCCTCCAACTGTGACAACCAAAAATGTCTTTGTTGTTGTCTTTGGGTGCCATCGAGACATTGCCAGATGTCTCTTGGGAGGCAGAATTGCCCTTGATTGAGAACCACTGATCTAGCCTGTTTCCTGTAAGTAGTGGTTGCCTTGTTTGGAACTCTGGTGTTGAGAAGGGAATTTACTATCTTCTGTAGTAGTAGTCCATCCCAGCTTCAGGTAGCTCTCTGCGGTAGAAACCCTTTCTCTATACTAAGTTGGCATGTGCCTGACTCAGGCCGTGGTATTTTCAATTATGTCATATACATGTGAAGGCTGAACAATGAATAAGGAGGGCCAAAGAAGAATTGATGAATTTGAATTATGGTGCTGGCGAAGAATGTTGAGTATACCACGGACTGCCAGAAAAACAAATCTGTCTCAGAGCAAGTACAGCCAGAGTGCTGCATGGAAGTGAGGATGGTGAGACTTCATCTCACATACTTTGGACATGTTATCAGGAGGGATCAGTCCCTGGAGAAGGATATCATGTTTGGTAAAGTAGAGGGTCAGCAAAAAAGAGGAAGACTCTCAATGAGATGGATTGATATAGTGGCTGCAATAATGGTCTCAAACACAGCAATGACTATGAAGATGGCACAGGACTGGGCAGTGTTACATTCTGTTGTGCACAGGATTGCTGTGAGTCGCAACCAACTTGATGGCAGCTGACAACAACATATTAAGCTGTAACTTTTTTTAGCTCTGAGTCGTGGGAACATATGGAATGGATACATGCAGAGGTTCAGTTACTGTCTTTCTTTGCCCCTCAGTTGATGATGTTAGAGCCCAAGTCTGCAAACTTTTTTGTAAAGGGCCAGAGAGTAAATGTTTTTAGGCTTTGTAGGCCCACATGTTTGCGAGCCACATAAGATATCTGTCAGTCTCTGTCACATAATCTTCTTTTTCTCTGTATTTTATTTTTTCCCACAACGCTTTTAAACCGTAGACACCATTCTTTGTTTGCATGGGCTGGATTTGGCCCCCCACCCCAGTCATTTGCCGATCCCCAGGTTAGGGTCTCCTTTCCATCTTGGTCGATCGTCAGAGGGGCAGTGTCCTCTTCAAGTGTGCCTTAGAACCATGTTCAGAACTTTGGTTGAGGGCTGAGCAGCACAGAATGATGTTGGCCTTGCCACTGACTCCTTGAAGTAAACTGCTTATTGCCCTTTTGGAAGCTTTGTCACATCAACTTAAAATGACCTTAATGCCAGTGAAGACTGTGGTTTGTCTTTTCTATTAGGCCAAATTACCTTTTAGGATATTTTTAGTCTTCAGCATAGGACCACATTATTAAGCCTCATCTTGGGGAGAGTCAACCGTTGTTCTAGCCTATGGAGAACTTCCTGGATCCTGCTTTATCCTCTAAAGTGTTAAATGGAATTTCTCTCTGCTTCATGCCACTTGAATATTTGATAAACATAGCTAGGTCATAAATATTTGAATGAGACATAGCTAAGAACGTAATCTCAAATCACAAATACTTAGAAAACAAGGCAGTTTTGATGTATGGAAATAGTTGGTCTGGACTGTCCTTTTCATTAAAAATTGTAGAATTGTGTATAAATCTACATTGTAGCAACTGCCAGTCAGAGGTTACCATCATTAGTGATGGTTTTAAAAGTAATTAGACAGTAAGTCTGCTGAGCATGACAGAAGAACTGGATTTTATTCACATGGAAGCTAAAGATTTTAAATAATGATTTTTTCAAAAAGTAACTTTTTTTTTTTTTTTTTAATTATAGAAAGGTGCCACGCCAGCAGCTCCGGTTCATACTAATAATGAAGATCCAGCCACCCAAGCGAATCTGGGATTTATCCATGCATTTGTTGCTGCTATATCAGTTATCATTGTATCTGAACTGGGGGACAAGACATTCTTTATAGCTGCTATTATGGCAATGCGCTATAACCGTCTGACAGTGTTGGCTGGTGCTATGCTTGCCTTAGGCCTAATGACATGCTTATCAGGTGAGTGTGCTGTCTTCGCCCTAATGCGTTTACTGAATTAAGGGGAATGCATGGTACTTGGCAGGAGGGACCAGTCCCTGGAGAAGAAAATCGTGCTTAGTAGAGGGTCATCAAAAAAGAGGAAGACCCTCAACAAGATGGATTGACACAGTTGCCGCAGTAATGGGCTCAAGCGTAACAGTGATTGTGAGGATGGTGCGGGACCGGACAGTGTCTTGTCCTGTTGCACATAAGGTTGCTATGAGCCAGAACTGACTCGATGGCACCTAATAAATGGTATCTGGCATTTGGTCTAAGTTCCAGAATTTAGTGAATGGAAAATGGTTTTAGTACATACACTCCTAAAAACTATGTCGTATTTTCACAATGAAATTTTCAGCCCTTTACAGCCAAGATACACATTCCTCATTTATTTATCAGTTTTTTATCCTTGCTTTTGCTTTGTTTCTGCTTTCTGTTTGATCCGGATAAGCTTGTTTATATCTGATATCTCAGAAATAGGAGTCAAGCAACCACAGAGAATTGCATATTTTCCTATTGAAGGACCTTCAGGAGGTAATCAATAACTGAGGAGTCACTTTCAGCTCGTGTTCCATTAAGCTATTCTTACCCATTACGGTAAAGGAATGAAAATGTTCTTCTTAGTCAGATTCCCTGTTTATGTTACCATTTGATTGACTATTTAAAAAAAAAAAAAAAAGATTCTGACTCATGGTGACTGTGATGGGTAAGGTTGGGGGATGAGAGAGGCATAATTTCTATATGAAAATTGTTATCATTCCTTCCATCCTAACTGAGGCCAAAATACCCCATTTTTAATGTTTTGACCTTATTAGAAGCTTGTATAAGACAAGAAGACTCTAAGGCCTACTTCTGGTTTATGATGAGGAGACTTAACTTGACACCAGTATTTCAAACACACTCTCTGGTGCCCTGGGATATACGTATTTATTCACATGGTGGGGAAATGCACCATAGGAAGCTGGGTAAAAGGAAACTTTGTAAATTGGGCAAAGGGCAACTGTGAAGAAAGGATGTGAGAAAGGAGACCCTGCATGACTCTTGAACCACCAGCATTTTCAGGCAGATGAGTTTTAGCAAAGAGTAAATACGGCAGTTGAACTCTGGAAATTAATTCTTTAAAAAACCATTGATTCCATGTACGCTTGTAAAGTTTTTGTGTACCCTTGGGGGCATGTTAATGCTAGCTTGTGGACTGTGCATCTGCATCTGTTGTCTCTACTGTACCTCAGCATAGGGTACAGCGTAGGGCTAAGTACAGCGCAGACTGCCGGGCTTCACATCCAGGCTCTGTCCCTTACTTAGCTCTGTGCCCTGAGACAGGGATGATAGGAGTATTACTTCATAGTTATATTATTACTGTTACTCCTCCTCTTCCTCCTCATGACCTTCCTTCCCTTTTGCTGCTTATCCACTTGTCTCATTTCCGCCTCTCACACCATTGTAAAGGCTCCAATAATCAGCCTCCCTTAATACAAAGTTCAGTTTGCATCTTACTGATCCCCTCAGAACACATTCATGGGAATTCCCATTTTTTTACTCTTGTAGCTTCTGTGACAGCATGTGTTTCTAGTTACATTCCTCTGTCTCTGGAAATTTTTCTTTGTACTATAAATATTGATACTCCCCATGGCTTTATCCTTGGCCATTTCTTTCCCTTATACTAATGTCCTCACCAAGTGTTCTGAGTGTAGTCATAATGAAGTAAAAATTCATTGCTATCAAGTTGATTCCAACTTACGGTGACCCTATAGGCCAAAGTAGAAGCTGCCCCATAGGGTTCCCAAGGAGCGGCTGGTGGATTCGAACTGCTGACTTGGTTAGCAGCTGAGCTATTAACCACTATACCACCAAGGCTCCAACAATAAAGAAGTGATTCCCAAATTGCTGTCTTCACTCCAGATATTTTTCTTGGTGCTTTGCCATTGTCAAGAGGTAGAAGGCTCAGCCCATTAGGGAGCTCCATGTTGACTTGATACAAAACACTTGCTGAAAGAGAAATAAGGTGTCATATTGTTCCCAGAGCAAAAGTGTCCCAGAGGAGAGGCTTCCAAAGAGGAACAGTAACCAGGGGAAGAAAAACAAAGTTAGTGACCATGGTTTTTTTGCTCTTTTTAGAAATGTAATATGCAGAAGAAAATCTGGTATTGTGTCAGTAAATAAAACTTTTTTTTTAAAGATTACCTGAAGATGAAAGGAAGACTAATTTTAGGAGAGTTAAAAAGTTTCGGTACATTTCATTTCTAATTTTTTAACAGCCTTTTCAGGGAAATAATTTTAAATTTACCAAGTTGCAAAACAGTACAAAGAATATATACTTTTTACCCAGGTTTATCTCTTGTTAAACATATTACCTCATTTACTTTAACATCTGTGTTAGCGTTCTTCTTATCTATAAATAAAATTATGCATAACTATGTACACATTCATGTATATATATCTTTATCATATGCTGTTAGTTGCTATGGAGTTGATTCTGACTTATGGCGACCCCGTGTGTGCAGAATAGAACTGCTACATATGGTTTTCAGGGCTGTAATATTTCAGAAACAGATAGCCAGGCCTGTCTTCTGAGGTGTCTCTGGGTGGGTTCCAACTGCCAGACTTTCAGCTAGTGGTTGTGACCTTAACCGCAACTCCTGTGTATCAAATTGATATATACATATATGTGCTTGTGTGTATATACATATACCCATTGCTGTTGAGTCGATGCTAACTCACAGTGATCCTATAGGACAGAGTAGAACTGCCCCGTACAGTTTCCAAGGATGTGTGTGTAGGTATATATACATACACACATATATGCATATGTGTATATATAAGATGTACACGTACATATACATAGTACAAATATAGATGGGTACAGAAGTATAGGTTGCTACATCTCTCAACATGATTTTAAAGTCTTCAATTAGAAAAAAATTATTGTAAAATATATGTAACAAAGTTTGCTCTGTACACTTAAAAGTGGCCATTTTAGCCATTTTTCAGTATATAATTCAGTGGCATTAATTGTGTTCACCATGTTGTGCACCATTATCCATTTTCAGAATTTTACTCAGCACTCCTTCAGCAAGAACTCCCATTCCCTCCTTCCCCAGCCCCTGGTAACCACCAATACACTTTTGTTTCTGTGCATTTGCCTATTCTGGGTATTTCATATAAGTGGGATCATATATTTGCCCTGTTGTGTCTGATTTATTTCACTTAGCAGGTTTTTAAAGGTTTATCCTTGTCATAGCATGTATCAGAGTTCCATTTCTCTTTATGGCTGAGTAATACTTCCTTATATGTATACTATATACTGCATTTTGTTTATCCATTCATCTGTTGGTGGACACTCTGGTTGTTTCCACCTTTTGGCTGTTGTGAATAGTGCTGCAGTGAACATTGGTGTACAAGTCTCTGAGTCCCTGCTTCTTTTCAATTTTGTAATACAATGCAGTCGGGAAAATAGTTTGTGTATGTATTACACGTTTCATGTTCAGGCAGATTTCTAAGTGTCGTACCCCTTTTATAAAAAGAATTGGCGAAGTAAGGAGTACTTGCATTTACTGTGTATGTGTGGTGGGATCTTTTGGCCCTTTAACTACTGAGCTGATTTTACAGATGTAAATGTATTTCATATTTAAGGTTTGGGTTCTTGATGTAGCTCCAAGTATAGTTTTTTGTATAACTTCATAAACAGTTGTCATCTTTGCTTATCAGTAGGAAAGGTAATGAATAAAATTGAGTCTGTTGTAAACATTTTAATACATTTATAAGGAATTATTAGTTTTCATATCCAAAAAACCATAGCCAGTTGTCATAGAGTCTGTTCTGACTCTTGGTGACCCTATGTGTTTCAGAGTAGAACTGTGCTCGATAGGATTTTTGACTCTGATCTTTTGGAAGTATATCCGAGGCCTTTCTTCTGAGGCACTCCTGGGTAGATTTGAACCACTGACCTTTTAGTTAGTAGCTGAGTGCTTAACTGTATGCACCACCCAGGGGTTTGTTTCATGCCATATGAGAATCTTGTCATGATATTTCACTACACAATTTAAAGATGTATAATGAAGAAATACCACCTATGCATGAAATGGTCTAGTTACCAGGTTATAAAATCTTGAGATCCTTACTGGGCAACAAGGCTAACCTTTTACCTAAAGTTCTGTGCCCTGCACAACAGAAGTGGCGTTCTAGCCCCTGGCTGAACATGACTGAAGGGGAGTTCGGGATCTTATGAGAGGGACCAGTGGAATACGTACCATCTTCAGCTGGACCACTGATTTCTTTGATAAGCTATGTTAGGTCATTGGCTAGACCTAGGAGTTCAGTGTTGGTGGAATATTCAGTATTGTGCTGTATTTTCACTCATCTTACTGACTCCTCTTTCAGTTTTGTCAAAATGATGTGGCAATTTCTTCTCAGCTTGGTTTCTTTCTTTTCTCAAAATTTTCATTTTTATATTTGTTGAGAATATAAATCAGTATAATAGTATAGATTTAATATCTAAAGCTTTGGAAGTGTTTATCTTTCGGTTCTCTCATTCCTTATACTGAGGAAATAGGTGCTTGTGCAAAGGCTACATATAAAAACAAGTGGAATGATTTAAGGCTATTATGTTAGATTAGCTTCTAATGTGAAACATTTTTCCTTTAAAAGTGTGGTAAATTATGATTTCTGAAGTTAATTGTTCCTTTGACCAGTTATGATGCCTGATAGTTAACCAGGTGTACTGTTGCGTTTTCTTCCAGTGTTATTTGGCTATGCCACCACCGTCATCCCAAGGGTGTATACATACTATGTTTCCACTGCATTATTTGCCATTTTTGGCATTCGAATGCTTCGAGAAGGCTTAAAGATGAGCCCAGATGAGGGTCAAGAGGAACTAGAAGAAGTTCAAGCAGAAATAAAGAAGAAAGATGAAGAAGTGAGTCATAGCACTGCTAAATATCTGGACCAAAAAGGCACCAGGCAGAGGTTTTTCAGTGGTATGTGTGGTGTGTGTAGGCTACACAACAGAAGCTTATTTACCTCATTTCCATCCTTCTAGCTGGCTGTAATATGTTTCTGTTAGGGTTAGTGTGAATGTGGTGGAGGAAGAAAGCTGAGAGGTGAGTACTGAACATGAGTAATCAGGTTCCTTAGTTAGATTAGTTACATGCTCCTGAAAAGCAAAAACTATATTTTTATCATTTTACATGTTTCTTTAACAGCACCCAGGATAGTAAGTGGTTGGTAAATATTGTTAGGTTTATTTTGTTGGGGAGGAATGGAAGAATTAAGAATATAGCATTTGTTGCTGTGTGAAACTAATGCTTCAAAGGGGAAGTTTGGGGTCACACTTTAGTTCTTTTGGAGCATCTTCCACAGAACGTAAACACTTCAAACACCTTAAAAAGATTGATTTTGTGCTATTTTGGTATTAATGTCATTGGTTTTTTTTTTTAAATTTAGCTTCAACGAACTAAACTCTTAAATGGACCAGGAGATGTTGAAACGGCCACAAGCACAACAATACCTCAGAAAAAGTGGTTGAATTTTATTTCACCCATCTTTGTACAGGCTCTTACATTAACATTCTTAGCAGAATGGGGTGATCGCTCTCAACTAACTACAATCGTCTTGGCAGCTAGAGAGGTGAGTGAGATTTGAGGGAAGACTGCTTTTGCTACTCAGGCTACATTACAATGAATTTTAGTTACGTTGCTCCTGAGACCACTGGACAGAGTCAAGGTAGGCTGAGGGATTATCTCCACTTTGGTTTTAGATGTGATGGTCCTGCGAGTCTCTGTAATTAACTTTCTACCAGTTTCTACAGTCATCTTGTTGACTCCTCTTACCCTTAGTTTTGCTAAAATGATGTCATGGCAGTTGTCTTCTCAGCTTGCTTTTCTTTTCTCAAAACTTCCCTTTGCATACTTGTTGAGAATATAAACTGGTATAATGTTACTGAAGGTCACTTTGGGAGTACATACCTAAAGACTTACAAGTGTTATCATTTGTTTTTTCCATTTTATATAAAAAAAAAAAAAAAACCTGTTGCCGTCGAGTCGATTCCGATTCATAGCGACCCTATAGGACAGAGTGGAACTGCCCCATAGAGTTTCCAAGGAGTGCCTGGTGGGTTTGAACTGCCGACCCTTTGGTTAGCAGCCATAGCACTTAACCACTATGCCTCCAGGGTTTCCTCCATTTCATATGCTAAGGAATAATTGAGTGCTTGTGCAAACGTTACTTGTACAGGGCAGTCCCCAGGTCATGAATGAGATCGGTTCCTGTGTCTTGAAGGGTTAAGTCGAATTTGTAGGTAAGTCAGAATAGGCGCGTACAGTTCGCATTTCACCTTACTTTCAGTGCAAGAGAAGGCTTGAAGCCTTTGGAGTGATGTAACAGCTGCACGTGCAGCAAGTGAAGGTGATGGTGATGAAGAATTTGTTGACAGTAGGGGTTGGTTCAGTCGTTTCAAAGTGAGGGCAGATTATGTAACATTAAAGGGCAAGTCCGAGTTGTCCCTAAATCGGATGTTTGCAACCCAGGGACTGCCAGTATTTATTGCAACTTTGCTAGTGGAAAATTAGGAGTAGCCTCAGTGTTCAGCCAGAGGGGTACTGGTTCCATTATTTACAAATGTCTACGAAGCTCTTTGAATATTCGCTTTTAAACTTTAATGATAGGGAACAATGAGGTATTTTAAAAGCAGGTTTATTTTTAAAAGATACACAAAAAACAAAAGACTTAAGGAAATAAAAATGTTTACAGTGCTTGTCTTTGAGTACTGCTACCGTGAGTGATTTGTTTCCGTTTAGAAAATTTTTGTTGTCTTAGCTCCAGAATGGTTTAAGTCCCCATTCTTGCATTTGCTCTGCAGATTAAGAGTCTGAGGCCCAGAAAGATGGGTGACTTGGCCAATGACATAAGCTAGTTGATCACAGAGGCAAAGATTAGAGCTGACTAAGGCTGTCTTGTCTGCCATCCAGCTTGTTCTACTATATCATGTTCATAATTGTTAAATACCACTTATTTTAAAAATACCTCGTTTTTAAATTTTTAAATCATTCTTTTGAGAGAAGTAGTAGAAATTTTATATGAGGTGTCTGTTATTGTTCACAGATTAAGATTTACTCAGAATGGAAAGCAGTAGCTACTCTTCAGGCTTTTCTTGATCTTAACTGTCTTATTATCTACTTTAATAGCTATTAAATGGCATTTTTTATCAGATGGTAGGATTCAGATGACAGGCTTGATTTGGATTTGTTTTCAACTCCTAGGAAATGTCTACTAGAAAAGTTCTGTCATACAGGTTGCAATTTAAAATATAAAGCAAAGTGTTGAGGGCTAGGACTAAACTAGTTGAGACAGGGCAGTTTTGTTAGAGAAGCCTTGAAAATGCTGTATTTTGGGGAAAAAAATGGGGGGGGGGAACCTGATTTTTCATTTGGTTCCTATATATTAAAGCAAGCTTTCTTTAAAAATGTGCCCTATATTTTTCTTGATTTCTAGCCTTTTTTCTTGCCAGAATTGGGACTTGAAAGTGACGGTTTTGCTGTGGTGGTGGTGGTTCTGCTGTGGTGAGCTATCATGCTGGCGGAATCATTGCATTTTCTCTGTACTGTCTTCTGTATGGCTCAGAGTGACTTGCAAAAGGCTCAAGACTGGCCCTGTCTGTACGGTTTACTTTGGTCTGTTGCTTCTAGCAGCGTGACACACACTGCCTGGGTTTTAGCTTCTTGCTGTGACCACATTACTTCATCTCCCTGCATTTCCTTATCTGAAAATGGGGATCCTCTACACTTCGGGCTGTTCTGTGGATGAAGTAAGATAATGCAGGGCATTTAGCATAGTCCCTGACATCTTAAGCACCCCATGTTGGCCACCCTTCCACACTACCAGCACTGCAGCGGTCTTTAGTGGACTCTTCTGGGGTAGAAATAATGGTTGTCTGTTTTTGTTTCTTTCCCATTCCTGATTTTTTTGTGTGAACCATGCAGTCGTCTAGCTAAATCCATTTTAGTATGCAGCTTTCGCTCAGCTTCCAGCATGATTTAGTATTTCTCAAACTGGATTTCACAGGATCCTAGAGTCCATGGAGATGTTAACGGGCATTGGGGGAAGGGGAGGAAAGGAGGTGCCAGGGTCAGGTAAATTTGGCAAATAATATATCCCTTTTCTTGAAGATTCAGTATACAAATTAACAAAGACTAAAAAATCTTGAAGGAATTTTAAAATTTTATTTAATCCAATGATTTTTCAGGTAGCACTTGTAAACAGAATGAAACCATCTTCTGGGATACCAGTTTTAGAAGCTATAAAACACAAACAGGATTTGAGAAAAATAGTCCCACTCTGATTTTTCACAGTAATGTTTCAAATTGTTTCCGTTTTCCAGTCTTTGACACACACTGTCCACTCCACAACAGACAACATTACCCCTACTTCACCAATTACAGTGGAAGTCTTTTCTCTCCTGTCATATTCTGGATCCCAGCTCTCCATCCCTAGCCCCTTTAATAGCTTTACATCTTTGCTTTCTCTCAGCCCCATTTTGTGAGCATTTTAGCATTCATAAGTTTTTCTCATCTTAAAAAAAAAAAAGGAGCCTCCTTCCTCAATTCTTCTCTTCCGAATACCACTCTCTTTCCCTCCCTCCAATCTCAAAGTTATTGGCTATGATAGGAACAAGAGTTGGCTCTACTTTCCTGCCTATACTCATTGGAATCTAGTTTCTGACCTTACCAGTAATAGTGATCTAGTGCTTTGAGTTTGCTGCACCATTGGCAATAACCATAACCACTAAGGGTCCTCTTGGATGATAAATTCCTGGTCACTTTTTCAGTCTCCTTTGGACTCCTGTTCCTCTGTCATCTCTTGAATGTAGCTTTCCTCATAATTGTGTTGTCAGCATTCTTCTCCTGCATTCTTTCCCAGCGCTATTATATTCAATCCTGTTGCTTATTCACCATCTAATTTAACTCCTGGACTTTACTTTTAACTCCACTTGCCACTGCTCCTACATTTTTTATCACATTGGTATTACCATAATTCATTCAGGCTGGAAACACTTGATGTCACATCTTTGATTTGTCCCGTTTCGTTACCCCCATTGATTTACTTGAGGAGCCCTGGTGGCTCCTCCCTTCACTTACTCTTGACTTTACCCTTTAGCTTTTCTAGCGATTTATCTTTCCTGATGATGTGTGTCCAAAGTAAACAAGCTGAAGTCTCACCACCTTGCTTCTAAGGAGCATTCTTGTATTTCTTCTAAGACTGATTTGTTTGTTCTTTTGGCAGCCAATGGTATATTCGGTATTCTTCGCCAGCACAATTCAAATGCATCAGTTCTTTTTATTTTCTTTTTTCTGATGCTTTTGCATGCATGAGACGGTAAGAACAGGGCTTACAAATATAAACTGTTTATCTTGTGTAGATGTTAGTAAAATACAAATTCATTAAAAGGTGTAATTGAATTCATAGTAGCTTTTTGTCAACATATTTTCACAGCCAATGGATATTAAAAATAAATCATTGTGTGGAAGTGAGAAATTTTTGGCCTTAAAAATGTGTCCTGAAAGATTGGGAAATCATAGGTGGAGACCATATTTACTGATTCTGCTGAAAATTTCTTACATAGCTATAAGAAATTTTGGGTCAGTTGCACCTTAATCATCAAAGTGACTTCTTTGCTTTTTAGAACTCTAAAGGGGTCTCCTGCAGTAGGTTTGCCCAAGCGCAATACGTCATTTGTTTTCTTAACTGCTGCTTCCGTGGACATTGACTGTTGATGCAAATAGAATGAAATTGTTGACAACTTCGATTTTTTTCCCCATTTATCATGATTTGCTTTTCAGTCTAGTGAGGATTTTTGTTTTGTACACTTTCAGGCATAATCCACACTGAAGGCTGTAGTCTTTGACCTTCATTATATGGCTTCTTGATTTCTCTCCAGTCCATCTACTTTTCTCTGCCTGTATTCTCCCATCTGAATCCAGGCCTCCATCATTTCTTATCAGGGCTATGGCAGTAGCCACCCAGTTAATCACCCTCCCTTCAGGCTTGTTCCCCTCGTTTGTTCTGTACACTAGACCTTTAAAGCATAAATCTGTTGTTATTCCCCAGCTAAAAACTAATAAGTGTCTTAGGGTTAAGTCTACTAAGTTTATAAGGGGCCTTCCTGACCCACCTCCCACCTACCTTGCTGGGCTCTTCAATTGTGAATTTTTGATTCTCTCTAGAAATACTAACGTTCTTTGTAGGTATCTTACTGCTGGCATGTTGCCTTCAGCTTCCCTCCCCCACAAAACAAAATCACACTGTCTTGCCAACTCCTGCTCATTCTTCAGGGCTCTTTTCCAGAAAACCTTGACTGATCCCCGAAATCTGAGTGCCTGCAGCCTGCTCTGGTAGCAAGTGTTTATTTAAAGAATACTGTTTCCCTGGCACTGAGGATACATTGAGAATAGGGAGACTGGGTCTCTGCCTGCAGGGAGGTTGTCATACTGTATCATCAAGGCTTAGTTTTCTCACAGTATCAAACAGTACCTGAGGGAAGACATGTCTGGCGTAAAAATCTCCCTAGCACTTGGCACATAATATTGGCTGTGAATGAAGTTTAATAACTGCTGAAAGGCTGAATAGCTTCTTTTCATTAGGGTTATTTTAACTTTACAAATTAATTTTTTTCTCTTTTTAGGTCTAGTCCTAATTGTAATATGTACAGTTGGTACATGTTACATTAAGTGGCTTAGTAAAAAAAGATTTTAAGTATAATTTCTTTTCATAAATTATACACATGAATTTTTAGAATTGTTCTATGATTTTTTCGCTGTTGTTGACTTCCATTTTCAGTGCTGCTTTGTAGTTACTTTTCTCAAATAGCACTTTCCCCCTTGGTTTTAAATTAATGCTAGGTGTGCTTGTTTCCAGGACCCCTTTGGTGTAGCAGTGGGTGGAACAGTGGGCCACTGCTTATGCACTGGGCTGGCAGTCATTGGAGGGAGAATGATAGCACAAAAAATCTCTGTCAGAACTGGTAAGTCTTTTTTTTCTTTATAAAGCAAACACTTTTTTTTAGAATCACTTAGAGATTAGAAAAAGGGAATTAGCTTTTATCATTTAGGTTTTTACTTCTAACATATACCCAGCCTTTGTAATTAAGATGTGTTAGAGGTCCTGAGGTCTTAAGTATTGCCCTTAGTCTTACAAATATAAACTGTTTATCTTGTGTAGATGTCAGTAAAATACAAATTCATTAAAAGGTATAACTGAATTCATAGTAGCTTTTTGTCAACATATTTTCACAGCCAGTGGATATTAAAAATAAATCACTGTGTGGAAGTGAGAAATTTTTGACCTTAAAAATGTGTCCTGAAAGATTGGGAAGTCATAGGTGGAGACCATATTTACTGATTCTGCTGAAAATTTCTTATATAGCTATAAGAAACTGTTAGCTCCTAAAGATGGGCTAAATACAGTCTCTTTAATAGTCAGGAATTGTCCAACATTCCCTTTTATAAATGGGTTTTAAAATGAGTTACAGTTCTGTCATTGCTTGTCAGCATTTTCTCCATTTACTGTGTAATTTTGTCACTTTTCAAAACAGTGCTAGAGAAGAAACTACTTCTCACTGTACAGCGTCAGGCATGTGTTCTTTCCTGTAAACAGAGTGAAGTGGTTATAATTTGTTTTCAAGGTTTATTAGATTCCAAGATTAATGGGCAACATCGTAGCTCCCTGATATTTGTACATTATCAAGCTATAGGAACTTTACCTTATTTAACTTTTTTTTCCTTCTCTTCCAGTGACAATCATAGGAGGCATCGTTTTTTTGGCGTTTGCATTTTCTGCACTATTTATAAGTCCTGATTCTGGTTTTTAACAGGCTTGTTTTTTCATTTGTGTTTAGTTGAAGATAGGTAACTCTTGTCTTTCTGTACATAGTGTACACTATAACTAAAAACGATAGAAAATACTGTATTTTGTAGCACTGATTTGTGAGTTTGAACCATTTAATGAGAGTATTAGGTCCAAAAGAGATAATCATTGATTCTATTTGCAACATGGATTTTTAAAAGAAACCTAATCTCTAAGTGTGGATTGTTTTTTTTTTCTCCAGCGTAATTATGTTAATATGGTCTCCTTTTTTTTGTACATGCAGAACCACTGTGTGGTGGAGTCTACCACTTGATTTTCTTTCAGCACTGACCCCTTTATAAAGAATATAAATTTTCTCCTGGATCACCAAGGTGTTTTAAGATGTCTACCTTAAAATTTTTCTTGGGGGAAGAATGAATATCTTTTAAAACACTTCTTAAGCCAATAAGCAATTTAATCGAATCTTTTCAAAATTGGGATCTTTTAAAAAAAGAGAGAGAGAGAAATATGATACTATTATTATACCAATAGGAAGACACAATAAGACTTGTTTGCCAGATCCATCCCTCCTCCTTTTTTTAAAATTGGGTAAAAAACCCAATATAAAAACAGTCAATATTTGACAATGTGGAATTACCAAATTAAAAGAATACTATGAATGTATTCATATTTTTTCTATATTGAATATACAATGTAACATAGATACAATGTAAATAAAGGCGGTATGACCGGTGCTTGTTTTTCCTTTTGTTATACAAGTTCCTAACTTTTTATCAAAGTAGTGTTAATATATAGACCAGTTTCTAAAGATGAAATATTAAATACTGAGCTATGCCTAAAGTAGCTCAACAGGAGTTAGCCATTGTTCTACAGCACGTCATACTTAACCCTCACAATTCTGTGAGGTAGTAAGTACTAGTATTATCCTTCTCTTAAAGCTGAAAAAGGTAAAAGAGTAACTTGCCCAAGGTTCCATGGTAGAGCTGGGAGTCAACCAAGCAGTTTAATTCCAGAGCCTACAGTCATTCACTACGCGAAGGCTACCTCATTTTATCATAGCAATTTCAGTAATCACTGTCATTGAAGTATATTCTAACTTGACTACTAACTAGACTCCATGCAAGCAGCATTTAATAGCTGCTTTCCCGCAGCGTGACGTGTTTTATTACCGTATGCAGTAATACTGCTGTAACTTGTGTCTTTAAACCCAAGGGACAGACAGTTCTATAGAAACATTCACGTTTTCCTGTGTGAAGTGTAACAGTAGGTCCAGGGCAATTCAAGTTTACTAGCTACTGCAGAGGTCTGTGATGCACAGTGACTTGTAATTTGAAGAGACTGTGAAAGCACCTTAAATACACAGCCTTGTCAACACAGCCACCATTCTGCAGTAATATGGGAAGACAGTTAACTACTAGTGTGAAGAGGTCTAAAAGTGACTGTCAGCTAAAAAGTGGCACATACTGATGAAGAAAAAATCTTTTTGGAAACTTAAAAATACGGGTTACAGGTAGAAAACCATTAACTAAGCACTTCGGGAAGATTCCTCGTTAGGTGCCTTAACTCCATCTTTGCTTTCCGCAGTCAGACACCCCTAATGATGCCTGGTGAGGCACTGTGGCTCAATGGTAGAATTCTTGCCTCAGGAGACCCAGTTTCAACCCCTGACGAATGCACTTCATCTGCTGCCACCACTCATCTGTCAGTGGGGGTCTGTGTGTGTTGCTACAAGGTGGACAGGTTTTAGCAGAGCTTCCAGACTAAGACGGACTTGCAAGGAAAGTCTGATAACCTACTTTTGAAAAATCAGCTAATGAAAACCTATGGGTCAAAAATAGTTCAATCTGCAACTGATTGGACAGTGTTGTGTTCCATTGTGCATGGGGTCGCCATGAGTTGGGGCCAGCTTGACAACAACTATGCCTTAGGCTATTACGAACAGGGAGATGGAGGAATAGTTCTTTTCCAAGAAAAGAAAGAACAATTCCCCTGTTAGAAAGTAGCTGCCACTATCACAGTCCAAACTTGATGGTTAAGGTAACCTGGTCCCAGTACTGGTACAGCATGTTTGAGTAAACAGCACAGCTTTCTGAGGCACCACGATCTTGTAGCAGGACAGAACTATTCTGAGAGAACCTGGTAGCTCAGGTCTAAGCTACAATGTAAAAATAGCTAATGTTGAATAAAAAATGAGAATGTTAATAATGATTTTTAAATATTTAATAGCCTTTCTTTAAAGTCAAACTAGTGTGATTCTTACAAGTTATGTGCTAAATAAAGCAAGTGTTAATTTTTGAGAAATGCAGGTAATACTGGAAAAAAAAATCATAGCACTGAGGTATTTTTTATTTTTAAAACTGAATACGGAAACAAAAGGCTGGATCTAATTTTTACATTTATAAAAAAAAGCCACTGCTTGGCTCTTTTGCTATATTTTTAGGTTCTGAATACATTATGAGGCCATAGGGAAGAGCATTATACTAGTACATGTAGTTTTAAAAAGCTATGCACATCATAACCTGGAACAGTGATCATACAGCAAGAGGCCTGAGTGGAGGTAGGCTAAAACACATTTTAACTTTCTTCAAAGGATAGCTTTGAAAAGCAAGAAAAACAACTGTAACCGATGGTAACACCAAATTAAAATGGCAATATTGGTAACAAAATGATCCACATATTTCATACAATGTTGTATTTCCAAACATAGCTCATGAAAATCAGCAGAGAACCTAATATAGCACCGTTGAAACCATTCCTTATCCCTCGTGTTTCTGTGCAATTTTTGATTTTGGCAGACTACCTGGAAAGTTTGTCAGTCTTCATTTTGGTAAATCAGTTTGGATTTCAATTAAATGTTTTCTTTAGGAAAAGACATTCTTAAGATCAGTTAGCCATTTATAGCTCCACTCTTGTGGATTTAAGAATGACGAGCTACATCTACTTTTTATTTAAAACCGAGAACCAAGCAACAAGGACAGCAGTGTCCAGAGCAGCACACTACGAACCACACAGAACGTCAGAATCTGGTGTGTGTTTTTACAACTACAAATGATGCCAACAAGTAGAAATTTACAAAAACTTTGTTTTGTACTAGCTGGTTTCAATACAGCAGTGAATTAAACTTGTCTTTGGGCTTCAGTCTTTACATAAAGTGAACGTGAAAGTGCCACACTAAGGCCCCTTTCTCAACTTTTACCACAGTAAAATAGGTTTAAAAAAAATTCTATAATGGCCTAAATTACAGCTTTTTTTCCCCCACAGAAAAAAATGGACATTTCCTGGCCAAAATCTTTTTTTTTGCTTGAAGATGATTGTCTAGTTACATAACATCGATTAGAAGTTACATAGCTTTTCCTACATTTTAACTTCTTAGTGCTGGCACAGCCGTCACCAGCAGTGAACTTGCTCCAATACAGGCAAACTCAAACACGCATTACAGAACATTTGAATGTCGTTTTATTAAGCGATGTCACAGTTTGTTCGCTCAGAAATTTAAAAGCAGACGTTTGAGAACATCACATCTTCAATTTAACTCTTGAGCAACTTTTTTTTACATCATTAAATCCAGCTTGTGGTTGATGGGGTTTAATTTCCATGCTCTAAGGGAGTCCCTGGGTGGTGCAAACAGTTAACACTGGGCTGCTAAGGGAAAGGTTGGAGGTTCAAGTCAACTCAGAGGCGCCTAGGAAGAAAGGCCTGGCGGTCTACATCTGAAAAATCAGCCACTGAAAACCCTGTAGAGCACAGTTCTCCTCTGACACACATGGGGTCACAATGAGCTGAAATTGACAGCAACTGGTAAGGGACCCCAAAAGCTAAATACCGTGCCCTGTACCTGGCCTGTGGGACTCGAGCTGCCCTGGGAGCCCTGAAGTATCATACTGTGTTCTAATACATATCAGCAAGAAGTGTTCTCAAGTTTCTAGGCTTTAAATGTTCAAACACTGCTTCACTGGAGAGTCCTGTGTGTGGAGGTTTTGTTTTTTTAAAGAAGCAAGTAGCATGCGAAGACAGCAAACATCTTTTGTAGAAAAGTTTACAGTGTGTACACATTGTTCCACCTATATTTAAGGACTTGAAATGAACTTTAATATGGATATGATAACAACAGCCAATAGAAGCTGCTGATTGCTTTACTTATGTTTCCCAAAATGGGCAAAATAGGGGTAAAATCGAGGCAAAGTGTGCCACTGGTTCTGTCATACTGGCCTTTGGCTGTGTTGGGGAAGTCATTATACAAAAAGTGCCCATAAAATGGAGAAGGCAGCAAGTGAAATTAGAAAAAGGTTGGAGCTTTAGGAAGCTGATCTTAGAGTTACCTTTATTGATTTTTCTGAAATGAGCTGAGACCAGGAGGGCTGTGCAGGGGCATCTGGACTGAGCCCTCTACTGCCATCCTGAAGTAAAGCAGACACAGATGCCCATGAAGAGTCATCTCATATGAGCGCTAGAGACTGCACCCCAAGTGAGAGGAGCTGGTTCTCTAAACGATGACGCTGAACATCAAAACCACAAATTAAATACAGGACACTGAAATCACTCTGATAAGACAACACAAAGATATTAAAAACAAATAAATACACTTAGCCATTTTTATTCAAGAAACCCAGAAAGCTGCTTTGAAAGCAACTGCTTCTTTAAACCACTCTGTATTCTTTCATAAATACTTACTATTTTGATTGTCACTTAATGCAGCACCTCAGTTTTTGCTGGTGGTGGTGATGGCCACTTAACAGTCGCTTCATGAAAGCAATCCTATTTCACTAAAGCGCATTTCCCTGGAAAACCCAGACAGCTTACAAAACATTGTTAAATACTCAAAACAGAACCTGCAAAGTATCGGTTTATTTAAGAAAAACAAGGAATGTAGTGTTAAAATTATGACATGGGGGATGAGGGGAAATATGCAAAACAGTCACATGGAAGGAAAGTTTTAATTTTTAAGTATCTTTGAGTCTGCTTAATTTCTTATGAGCTGTTTGACACTGCTTTAAATATCCTGAATTAAAACTACACCAACAAAACTCATCCCCAGTGTTTCCATAGGAGACATTAAAATAAGACCAAATTATACGATTTTTTTTCCCTTTAACCAAAGTAGTATTTTTTTTTAGAGTAGTATTTTTTTCAGTCCTTTTTGTGCAAAAATATTACAAAAGCAGTTCAAATGGAAACACTGAAATGACACACCAACATTTCAGGGCACATTTAAAATACTCAGAATAATTCTTGAGATTACCATATTCTAGAATACTACTATTGATCACTTTTAGGTTAGTTCTGTACATCCACTTGCACTGATGCAATTTTCCTAGACCACTGAAAATAAACAGGCTCACTGGTCTCTTTTGGTGTCCACACAATAGGCAAGGCAGGTTTACAATAGTGTCTAAATGGAACGAGGCATCTACAGTCTCCTGACTCCACCACATTCAAAACAAAAGTCAAAGTTCATTTGGCTACCTTGAAATCACTCCCATAAACCTACTATGGTTCACTGGATCTAAACATTTCTCAGAAATGTGTCATTTTATAAATTCACCTAAGTGATGATTTGGGGATCCTTTAGAAATAGTTAATGCCTAAGATAATAAACTTTACCAAAATGAGTAATTGCAATAAAGTGCTTTTTACATTTCAAAATGATGCTTTTAGATTGCGGTATGTTGTTTGAAAAGTGTGTGCTATTCCTCGTGTAAAGGATCCCCAGGCATGAGAGTTGCAACTTCTCACCTGTCTCATAAAGCAGCAGCACTATCTTTTGGTAGGCTGACAAGAGGCACATTACCCGTGCGGATGAAGCTACACTAGCGCTATGGCAAAAAAGGGGTAAATTAGAAAAGTGGGGGGATGTGGAAGGTTCCTAGTATACTCATAGTAATTATATACAAATATATTAAATATGCTATAAAAATAGTAGACTCTTTTCCTTTGCAATTACTTCAGAAGCTCCTTTTAGAATAATGCTCATCCAATCCATACAAACTTACAAGGTTCTCCTTCTCCATGCACTATTAAAAACAGCAAGTGCCCTTCTTTTTCCATCTTTTAAAAATTCCAATCTGCCTACTCCTGGCTAGACTCACTCAACAATATTAATATCCAGTGTTTATACCTTCCAACGTTGACTCCCGTGGGACTAAGAACAGGGTTGCAGATATTGGAAAGGTTACAGACTTGTATGAGTTTTACATATATGTTTATCAACAAATTGTTAATCACCAAAGAGATGCAGAGAAATGAAAAAGCAGAAATGAGCAATAGTAGGGTAAAATGCTGTCTGCATTCCACTTAGAAAAAGTTTGCCTCAGTGCAGCAAAAACATTGTAAAACATGTTGAATAATAACCCAGTCTAAAAGAATCTTCACCTGTCTGTATACAGGAAGAGAAACAGAGTTCTAATTTAAGTGCCCCTTTCTCACTAAGGCATCTTGAACAAGGGTTCATCTCCCTTCAACACAAAATGCCCGTTACAGGCTGGACTGCTTCAGTGCTCATAACTAACTTCAAGCAGACGGCTTTAAGGCAATGACCAACAACTAGAGCACTTCTGCAGAATCCAAATAACATTTTCAATATTCTGCACTGAGTATAACAATTCAAAATCACTGGCATCTTTTTATTTCTAGTTCATTGCTAAACCAGATTTAAATGATAAAGCAAAGCACAGGACTCGCAAAGTTACTCCATCAACTTAGGATGGAGTTCAGAGACGGAACTGTAGTATTTATTTACACACCCCTCCCCCCCACACACATTCACTTTTCCTCCAATATTTTCCATTCTAAAACTGGAGTACTTTTAAGTGTCTGGGTTCTCGTTTAATGCCACCTTCGGCAGCAATTTTCATTATTAATCCTTGTAGGCAGGTCTCTCTAATTGCTGAACAATTCTGAGTCACCGAGTGCCACAGAAGATGACTGAAGAGCAGCTAGTATCTTTCCTTACCTTCAACATTTTCTTGCATACCTCAAAAGTGCCACTCAAAATGTTTTTAAGAAAAACTGAATATTTGTGAGAATAAAGCAGAGGGACAAATACGACTTGTAAGTAGTTGAAAGGTGTTTTCATTTGGTATCTTCATGGTTTAGATTTAGGATTTTAACAACTCTGGCTACAGAAATAAATGAACAGACAACTGCTATCTTCACTTGAACGCTCAAGTCTTGATGCATGGGGGAGCTTTTCATCAGGGAACAGCTCTGCAGCTCATGTCCAAGAGGGAAACAGGCAGCAACTAGTGCTGCTCCTCCAACACGGGGTACTGACAGCAAAGGCAAAGCTGCTCCTTTAAATTCAGCCATTGTTAATGCTAGGCAGGAAAACAGGAGCCGTGAGGAAAAACAGGAGTTATAAAGGAAAATTCTAATTTTCCTTCCTAAATATTTTTGGGGATAGAAAATACTTGAAGAGACTGGGAAATGAGAAGGTGATTAAATAAACATAGTCTACAGATTCACCTTATGGCTTGTCTTATACTTTGCTTCTGTTAACCTAAGTACATAGTACTCACAGTTTACCATCTTTTTAAAAAATACGGTACTTAGACAACAAGCCTTAATATAACTGTTCTCCAGATCTTTTGTTAGCTAGATTAAAAAAAAAAAATTTTTTTTTTATCGCTAAATCTCGCCAATAAATAAAAGAGGCACAACTCAGATATAAATGCAATGGCATGATAAGGTCAAGAAAGGCAATTTGAGGAGGGGAGAAAATATGTTACCATATTCTACACCAATTTTGTCTGCATATATGTATGCTCAAATATGCACATATTCTCACAACTATTCTTGACATTCATGGGAATGTCAGAAATTTCTTCTGGATGACCATGTAGCTAGAAGAATTCCTTGGTATTTAATTTTTGATTGGTATCCTCATGCTTCTTTTATAGAAGGGTAGGTACCAGCTTTCTTTGGTTGTTTCATTTTCTTTTCAACATAAATGCTCTACGTTATGTGGCCAGGTATAGTTTTCTACAGAAAGACAAAGTATATACCTCAAGGATGACAGCAAGCTGAGGACAGGAAAGTCTTAACTGATTTAGAATTTCTCTGACCCCTTTATCTAGCAATTCTGCATTAGGTTATTTTCACTGCTCAAAACTATTAACAAACTCAACTCTGCTGTAGTTTAAAATATTTTCCTTTAAGGGTAATTCTGATTTACTATAGGTTGTTGTTCTCCTTTTCCTCAGTAATAGTTTTTTATAGTCTAATAAGATACCTTCCTTTGCTCTGTAGATGTGAATTTTATTATCAGTACCATAAAATCTATAAAATGGCATATGAAATCTTAGTTCATGTTCAGAAAGCATGTGAGTCACAACATTCCAGTGCTGTGATGGAAACAAAGCCAATTCCTACCCCTTTTTTTCTTTGTAGGAAAATCAAGTTTGTAGTGCACAAATCTTTATTAGCAATTCTTAAATGACTATTTAGCTTTAACTTTGATAGTAGGATGTCATCTTTTATTTCTAAATTATTCATACCTCCAGTCCAAAACACTCAGAGCAGTCTTCATAGGAACCTAGGAGAAAAACAATATTGACACCCACATGCTGTTAAAAATGTACTAAGATTTCAAAATTGCTACTGAAACCAGACAGTGAGTTGAAGATGGTGAATTATCACCTGAATTAAAATCAAGGCACTATGGGATTTTTTTTTTCCCCCTCAAATAACCCTGAATCATTTCTGACTAAAAGAAGCACTGAAATTGTGAAGGATAATAAAAAGATTCCAACATATCCTAAAGTTAAAATTCCCACCACTGAGAATGTTAAAAAGTGCCTAAAATATGTTTTCTGTGCAAATTTTACTCCTATAACTTAGACATTCTTGAAATTACTTTCAGGCCTGTTGAAAACCATTTACGCAAATATTTTCAACTATGAACTATATTAAAACGTGATCAAAAATTCCCAACCATCTAAAATAAAGCAGTGCAAATCCTATTTTCAAACATACATGATTGAAAAATAATGAAATGAGGGTATTTCTGACTAACTTGAAAATCCTGTTACATCAATAATTTAACCTGAAAAAAATCCACTCCCAGCAGCACATCATCACGCACTGAACCAACTGCGACATCACAGCTAAGGTAGGAAAGAGGACTTGTGCCCGGGGCGGGTTTACCAGTGAGCACAGTACACCAGCTTACAGGAAGCAGGGCACACATGGGCTTACTTGTGCTTACTCACTCATCTCTAGTGCACAATTTTACACGGGTTTTACCACATCTTTGATGCAGTGAAATTCTGCACTACAGATGAGTAAGTAAGCACAAGTAAGCCCGTGTGTACCCTGCTTATTGGGCAGTCTGTCTCTGCTTGTGCCCCGGAAAACTGAATAGAACGCTATCATGTTGTAAACAAAAGGGAAAACAGAGGGTGTATTATTTCACACATGGTGGCAGAATCTAATGAAATGTATTCATACCTACAAGAGATAATGCTTTCATGCAGCATACAACATGTTTTGCTTTCTCTCCTTTATCCAGACATTTACATAGTATTTTTACAGCATCTGTACAATAAAGAATTTGAACCCACACAACATTCTGAAAGTGACTACTATTCCATCATTATCTGAAAAGGGAGAGGGCTGGGGAGGTGTGTCTACTGAGTCTACTGGGCTGTCTTCATGGCATCATTGTAAGCAAACCCCTGACATGGCAGTGGTGTGTCCTCTGTAACACTTGGTAACAGGCACAGAACCACTCAAAGTTACTAACATTGTTAGTGCCTTTCTGATTCACTGGAGGTCATGTTTCATAGCTGAGCTTCTTAACATTTGGCAATATACTCTTTCCCATCGAAAAATATCTGGGCAATACAACACTGTCAGAGCTGGCGACATCCCTATGATCACCCCCTGCTGGCTGGTATTTAATGTACATCTGTAGCAGTAGGTAGCATTTTCCCTGCCAACTAATTCCAGGAACTAAAACATTTAATACTGCATCTCATGAAGCCACTGGAAATTTCCTCCTATCCTCAGGTATCTGAGCAACTTTTTATGGGCCAAACCCTTCCTCCCTTGATGTCAGAGAGGAGGCATGTGTGTTACTGTGGTTGAACCTTGGAAGGATCAGTCAAACTGTCAGTCCTGTGCCGACTAAGCTGCTGCTGTTGCTGAGACTGGTGTTGCTGGTGATGGGACTGAGGGAAAGTACTCTGTTGTAGTGGAAATGCAGCAGAGAGGATGAACTGAGTTGAAGGATTCCCATGGAGCAACCTAGAAGTCTAAAAAACAAATGGATTATGCAGCATCGCTTTACCCTCACTATACTGACTACATAAGATCTACTCAAGGTTTCCACTGTACACAGGACAAGGTCCTGAAGTTCCACACCACTGACATAATCCTTGCTTTCTCAGGTAAGAATCATATTTTGGAAAATTCTTATAAAACTTTCCCTCTTTCGGAAAGTATAACCTAAAAACCCACTGCCGTCGAGTCGATTCTGACTCATAGTGACCCTATAGGACAGAGTAGAACTGCCCCATAAAGTTTCCAAGGGGCCCTGGCGGATTTGAACTGCCGACCTTTTGGTTAGCAGCCGTAGCACTTAACCACTACGCCACCAGGGTTTCCTCTGAAAGTATACGTGACAAAATTTCCTATTTTAAGGAATCTGAGTTGGAGATTTTATGGTATAGAAAGCAATCTGTGGCAACAAACCACACATTCTTTTGGTTTATATTAAAGATCCAAATTTTAAACAGATAATAAGGTTTAGGCATAGCTGTGAAATATGAAACATGAGGGCAAATGGGCTTCTGCATACAGGCCCATTCGGCTGGTAAACGCAGCAGTGTAAGTCGTCCGCAAAATGGGTCCTGACTGCTGGCTTCCAACTTCTGGCTGCCCCGTCTGCTAGAGGTGTGACTCGGGCCAGCTATTTACTTCTCTGGGCCTTAGTTTACAGGGATAATAACAGTGTCTACCATACTGGGTTCTTATGAAGATTAAATGAGTTTAACCACAAAAACCTCTAAGAACAGTGCCAAGCACAGAATGCTAGCCTAATATTAGTTGTTAATATAATTGCTTAGAAGCACCAAAGATATGAGGACAGAGTTATTCTTAAGTCTTATATGTAACAGTGTGGTATAACAAAAGCAAAATAAAACAAAACAAAAAACACACAGTAAGAGGTAATAAGAGGCCCTGGATTTGAGTTTTACCCTGCCACTTATTACCTGTGTGACCTTGGGTAAGTTTCTTTTACCTAATTTCTACTCCGGCGTGCTGCTTATAAATCTATCGCTAGGACACAAAGGAAACCAGCTGAAAGAAAGTGAATTTTTCAGTGAAAGCCCTTTCCCACTACTGAAAATACAACTCGATGCAGGGTTTCCAATTTTAAAATGGAACTGTGGTGGGTGGTTTTTGCAAATGTGTGTGATGGGCACACACACACACAGGACAGATTCTTAAACCTTAGTGACCAGTAAGCTTTGACAAGGACCTCTCAAGAGTTTGCTGAGTTACTGAGTAGCTGAAGAATTCAGGGTATTTATGGTAGGATCTCCATGAGCCTTACTGGAGAACAACAGCAGTGCATTTTGGACATAGGTGTTATATAATTAACAAAGCCAAATTTTGTATTTGTCACCTACATATTAATGTATTTATGAAGGGTACTTACTGTCTATCTTGTTTATGGGTCCCATGTCTTTGGAATGCTTTTGTGGGAAAACTGGGGGAGGAGAAAATGTTCCTTCTTTTAAGGGCCTTTGTTCTCT
Organism: Elephas maximus indicus; assembly: GCF_024166365.1. Lineage (NCBI taxonomy): Eukaryota > Metazoa > Chordata > Mammalia > Proboscidea > Elephantidae > Elephas > Elephas maximus. The sequence continues at coordinate 105,826,143 of NC_064823.1, read as the reverse complement.
GATATACTCAGAAGAAAGATAAGGTCTTAAGGCATGTCTTCTTTTCAAGCTTTTGCTTAATTCTTATTGAATATATTTTCTGCAGATAATAGCATACAGCTTACTATAAATTCTTATTCTTCACTTCTAATAATAGCTAACTCAGTTACTAATGACTGCAGTATAGGCCTAAGGTCTAAGGAACTGTATGACTTCCAGAGCTATGTAGGCAACTAACCCATTTTAGTTTTCCATTATCACCAAGGATTACATTTGAACCAGGACACTGAGGACGATAAATTAAGACTATATTTATGCCTGAGTATACAGTGTAATACTGGATCCTCTAATCATACTGTAGGTTGTATAACTCTGGCCTAGATGAGGTGGCCTCCAGCACAAGTTCAGGCTACCGTACATGCAGAACTGTTCCAGCTAGGCCAGAAGGATGAAGGGGGATTTCCTGATGTCACAATCTGATACTATTCAACCCCAGCAAGGAAACTGAGGTCTAGATATTTGTTCTTTTGATCTCTTTGCTGTGTACTGACTTTCTTCTATATCCTCTAGATAAGTAGAGCCTGTCTGATTCACTTATGTGATGTCTGTGTCTGTATTCTGCTTCATCTGAGCCTCTATGATATCTGTCAATACAGTGGTCATAAATGACAGCTAGCTACATGCTTTGTGCTATGTTCAATGATTTAATACATTCTTTTTACTCATGAGGTATAAACCATTATCATATATACACATACCATATATATATTCTATGTATATATCCCTCCATTTTATAGAAAAGGATATTGAAGTTTTACAAGTTTAAGTAACCTGCCAAAGGTCACACAATATGTGGTGCAGCTGTGACTCAATCTCAGAGCAGCCTGATGTTAGAGCCCAAGTTCTTACCGATGACTTATACTGCATGCTGCCTCCAGAGTCTCTCTCCTCTGATGTTAATTATAATTGCAAAATTATAATAAAATATAACCCAACAAAATAATTTAATATATATACTACTAAAAAACACTGTCTTGAGACCCCTACACTATAAAGGGTTGAATTTGATAGGCTGCTAGAAAGGAACAGTAAATAGAAAGGTGCCTTTACTTGAATCCTAGAAACTCTTTCTAGAAAGAGAAAACAGCCTCTAAGTAAAGTGCCCTGATGTAGGCAGGAAGGGGGCCACTTACTCTACCAAGCAGTTCAGATACTTGGGTATGTCCATGGCAGGGCTAAAAGTCTTCCAAAGACTGAACAAGGGGAGAAAAAATAGCTAGCTGGGGCAAGTTTTCCATCTTTGTAGAGATTCAAATTGTGGAATAAGCTTTTTATGGATTTTTCAGATCACTTACACAACTGTTCATTTAAATGTCTAATTATATAAAAGTAAATGGTGTTGGAACAGCTTCCCCCTGGGGCGCATTACCTGTAAAAACTGCTGTGGTGGTTGGGTCAGCTGAGTCTGAGATGGCTGCTGAACTGAAGTAAGCTGCTGCTCCTGGGAGCTCTGCTGTTGTGGCTGCTGCTGTGTCACTGACAGTGTCTGTGACTGTTGCTGCTGTGTGGCAAATGTAGGATAGGCAGTCACCACCTGACCCATAAGCATAGTGCTGGGTACCATGACTGCCCCACAAGCTACAGGAGCAGTCACTAATTTGGTCACAAGTTGCTGACCTTGAGAAAATCTGTTGGAGAAAAGAGAAGCAGAGTCAGAAACACAAGGTATACATTATAAAAGGAAGTGGGGTGAAAACTTGTCTAATTCCCATGATAGTGCCAGTTTTGTTTTTAAAAAGCTGTCATGTTCCTGTTTTGTTTCCTGTTATTAAAAATTTCTTTTGAGATACCACTTAAACAAAAAAATTTACATAGTAAAATTAACATGATAACGTGACAAAAATACAAACGTTTTTCTTTTTATAAAGTCACTAAGCACATGGGAGTCAGGTACCTGTGGCACATGGTTCATTTGCTAATCACGAATATGCTAATCACGAATAAACTTAAAATAATCGTAAGGAAATTTAAAACACTCTGTAGAAGAAAGTTACACTGAAAAATTGTTATCATGGATTGAATTGTGTCCCCCGCAAAATATGTGTCAATTTGGTTAGGGCATGATTCCCAGTATTGTGCGGCTGTCCTCCACTTTGTGATTGTAATTTTAAATTCAGAGGATCAGGATGGGATTGTAACACCACCCTTACTCAGGTTACCTCCCTGATCCAAGGTAAAGGGAGTTTCCCTGGTGTGTGGCCTGTACCACCTTTTATCTCTAAAGAGATAAAAGAAAGGGAAGCAAGCACAGAGTTGGGGACCTCATACCACCAAGAAAGCAGCATCAGGAGCAGAGCGCGTCCTTTGGACATGGGGTCCCTGCGCCTGAGAAACTCCTCTACCAGGGGAAGATTGAGGACAAGGACCCTCCTCCAGAGACGACAGAGAGAAAGCCTTCCCCTGGAGGTAATACCCTGAATTTGGACTTGTAACCTACTAGATGACTAAGACAATTGTATTTTATAAATATAATTCAAAACCAAATGTCATCCTAACAGTGAATAAAAGTACCTTCAATTTATAAATTTATCAATGCAGCAAAGTACCCACCATGTTAGAATTCACTCATTTTCCTTCCCCTCTCCCTCCCTCCATCTTTCCTTCCTTCTTTTTTAATAAAAAAGCGAGCAAAACATGATGCCTCTTTGGGCAACAAGATTATTTCTATTTGCTTTTTCTTCGAAAGGAAGTTAGTTTCTAACACTGGTCAGACAATGAGGAAACTGACAGGACCCTGCTATAGATGTAGCCTGACATAACTGCAATTACAAACTGTTTAAAGTACCTGGCAGTGTTAAATTTAGTACAGAGGCATACTTTATTATTTATACATTCCACAAGACATTTATTTTCAATCCTGAAAATACTGTATTTTACATACTTCAGAACCGAGTGCTTTATAATGGAAAAAAATTAAAACTGGAAACAACTGTTGCAGTTGTTAGCTGCTGTGGAGTTGGCCCTGACTCACGGTGACTCCAAACCACAACAGAACGAATTGCTGCTCGGTCCTGCGTCATCCCTACGATCAGCTGTGGATCAAGCGTTCTGATCCACAAGGTTTTCTCTGCCTTATTTTCGGAATTAGATTGCCAGGCCTTTCTTCTTAGTCTGTCTTAGTCTGAAGCTCTGCTGAAATGTATTTAGCATCACAGCAACATGCAAGCCTCTGTCGATGGGTGGTGGCTGTGCATGAGGTACACTGGCCAGGTCTCCTGAAAGCAAGGCAGGATCCCACCACTGAACCACCACTGCCCCCAAAGAAACACATAACATTTATAAAATGGCTTAGTTACAGAAATACTAATTTCTTCGTAAATTTAAAAGAAATTTGTATCTGAATTGCTCAGCTGCTCACTGACAAATGTGATAAGAATACTGCATCCATTTCAGGCAGCAAAACATATGCTTCAATCTAGTTTTGCTTACTCACACTTCTGTGGCTTTGTATATACTGCTCTCTGCCTGAACACCCACCCTCCCTTGACTCCCTGCCACATCCAAAGGCAAGCTCTTGAAGACTCAGGCCAGGTATCTCCTCCTTTACGATGCTTTCCTTGACCATATTCTCTCTTAATCTGCTTGCCTTGACCCATAAAACTGCTCACTTCCTCCTTTCTAAACACCTATTGAGTATTTATCACATCAAATAATATTTATTTGTTTACCTTTATATTGTTATATAGTTCTTGGGGCAAGAACTATGCCATACTCATCTAAGTAGGCTCTCAGATGTTTGCTGAAACGTTTTTTTCCCTCAAAGAAACAGGTTTACAAATAGCTGCAAAATCATACCCTCTAAAACGCACATCAATATTCTAGAGTGATGCATTTTTCTTCAGGTGTTACAACTAGCCTGCATTTCTATGGCACACGTTCACAGTGCTTCCTTTTAGAATGTTAGAAAAACTTCAGAGCGTTAAGAGTTGGAAGGTAGACTTTCTCGTTCTCCCTGCTCTCACTATCTCTGATCTGCTTCTTTAGTCTCTGGAAATTATTAAGAGGATTTTAATTTAAAATATTACATGTTCTAATACAACAGCAAAATTGCACTATAAAAGCAGCAACCTACTTGTAGTAAAATAAGTAAAAAATAAAACCACACCCAAAATAGGATACTTAAGACTACAGAAATTCTATAGCTGTTAAAAGACAGCTTTCCAACATACAAATGGTGTTTGTTTTCATAAAGTTTGTTTCTAGGTCAGCTATCTGGTCTTCCCACTAAAATAAGCTATAGAAGGCTGTGTTTCTAGAATGACTCACAAAAGCCTAGGAAAGTATATGTTTAAGCACTTGAGCTTTGAAGACCAGGTCTGAGCTCAGGGATCCTCCCCCACTCCCTGTAACTAGCTATATGCTCTTGACCAAATCACTAAAAACCACCATGCCTCTGTTTTCTCACATCTGAGAGATAAAAGAGGATCCTAACACATTTTTTGGGGGGGGGCAGGCAGGGGAAGATAAGAATTAAATGAGATAATGTACTTTGAGCACTTAGTACAGAACTTAATAAAAGATGAGCTACTTTTATTCTGTAACATAAACTGTGGTAGTACAACCCCTAATCAATGTTTCTATATGAAACCTCTCCAGCATCTGTGTTGAATAGATATAAGTTTCACAATGAGACAGAGCTGTCATAAAACTCTTTTAACAGTGTACTGAAGAATCTGGATTCTACAATATTTAGCAGCATATTTTTGGATGGGAAACAAAATTTTTGGTTATCCTTTTATTATAAAACCTTTAAACAATGGATACATTCTGGGTTTTTATTTCAAATTTAAGAACACTGGTTGTAGTGAGCAACAAACTAAAACCATTTTTTAATCCATCAGTCTATGACTTTGAAAATGACCAACGACAACTACCTTATCTGTCTGTCCTGAGTGAAAGTAGTTGCCGCAGCGCTCTGAGTACTGTTCTGTGGCACACTAGATGGGATCTGGACGACGCTCCCTGCTGCCGGCTGAGAAATCACCATAGTGTTATACAGGGGGGCTGTGAGAGCGCTCTGTGTCTGACTGGGGACAGGTGTTTGCTGATTGCGCCCACTCAGTACATTTTGTTGACTTTGCTAGAAAAGAAAAGATTTTATAGATAGATTAACTGACAAAAATGTAAGCAGAAAGCATAACTTCTACTCTTCACTGCTCTAATAATAGCTGACATGACAGAGAAAGAAGTGGCAGCATTTACTCTGGGAGAAATCTAGCCACAGAGGAATGACCTGTAGTTACCGAGAATGAAACAGACTTGAATACCCTGCTGGAAGGTAATCTATGACTTTAGAAAAAGCATAATTTAACAGGAAGATAGAAAACATACATGAAAAATTTGTTAAATGCCAGGAGTGCGTGACCAAGTCATTATTAGACATTGTATACCTCATGTAAAGCCTTGGGATTTACAGTCACAGTTGTACACCAATTACTGAAACATTCAGGAACACTGGTTAAAACATCACCGCCCCAACAGTCTACTCTGCACATGTGGTGACATGTTTCCTGGTCTGCCTCTCTGCAAGTCAAACCTTTTTAACATATAAAAGTAGGCTGTAAGTTACATGGACCTGGTATAATTTAGCCTAGACCTGTTAAACCAGTTGCAACATTTTTTAAATGTCAAAATGTTGGAAACATTTGACATTCAACACAAACATAATTTTTTGAAAAAATATTTTAATGATCATTCTCAATACTGTACTTGCTAACTGCTATTAAAATTTAAAATATGGTATTTTCCAAGATAGAGCTTTGTTTTAGCAATGATACACATTTTAATCACTGAACTCTTCATAACCCATTATACCTGATAACATTACCTGAGTAGATGTACTTTGTAAAGCCTGCTGTTGTATCATGTGCTGAGTTGTACCAATATGTCCAGTATTCAGTCCACTTTGTATCTGGTTAGTAGGAACAACCTGACCTTGCATATTTATAGGTGCGAGTTGCTGGATGTTAGATGAATTTCCAGAAGAAAGTTGAACAGAGCCAAAATTCAATCCAGGGGCAGACTGTTGTAAAAACATCTTTTAAAATAAAGATTACATTAAAATGAGTTTTGTAAATTAATTATTGAATAAAATGTGAAACTTCATTCTTCTAGTGATTCTTAACCCTACTGTGTTTCAAATTATTAGAAAACATGTTACAAATTTCAAAATGTTTGAGCATTTTACATTTTGGGGATTGTTACATCAGCTAGCATTACCCTAACTCAGTGCTACTCAAAGGTCTGTGGACTAGCAGCATAGATTATCATTTATAATTTATGGTATTAGGTAGAAGTAGTTTTTATTTACCAAAGTCCTAGTCTCAAGATGTAATTTTATACTGGCCCTGTTAGTTGACCAGGTAATACTAATATGGCACATATCTACTATGTCCTGGTGTTTTATTTTAAAACTATTGCTGATGACTGATTTATAAATTCTGTGGTTAAGAGCTCGGCTGCTAACCAAAAGGTTAGCAGTTCAAATCCACCAGCTGGTCCTCGGAAACCCTATAGGGCAGTTATACTCTGTCCTACAGGGCTGCTATGATTCGCGGTATCAACTTGATGGCAATAGGTATCTAAATGTACCTAGAAGTTTATATAAAATACAGTTTTTATATTTTGGATTTAAACTTACTAAAAACTCAACTGCTAAAAGATGATTCCATTAGGCTAGAGAAACAAGGATGTTGATGGAAATACCCTTATGAGCAATTATCTTTAAAGACTACACGAAATCACACTGAATAGGTAACCAATTAATATTACTGAGCTGTCAAATAAGAAAAGTCAATTTTCCCAAGAAACCAAAATATGGATGCAAGATTTTAACTGTTGTATTCAAATATAAGAATAACTTACCTGCAGCCCCTGGCCATGAACCATCTGAAGTTGTTCTTGAATTTTTCTTAGTTCTTCCTGTTGTCGATGGATATTTGCCTCTATCATCCGTGTTCGTTGCTCCAGTTGGTCTTTCAGATGCTGCATGGCTCCTAACTGAGCTGAAAACTGAAACTGAAGTACCATGCATGGAAAAAGTAAAGCATAGTTTATAATTTCTTATAATTGTACAATGTGGAAAGTAAGCAGTATATCCTGAGTTAAGAATGTTATGCGAAGTATCAGTGTATTACCTCTCGGCTGGATTCTCAAATCCAGAAATCTTTGCTCTGCTTTTGTGATAGTGGAGCTAGACCCTGTCAATATTTGTCCTTGCCAACGATCACAAATTAAACCCTATCAGTGGAGGGTACCTGAAGGATAGTGCAACAGGAAGGGGCTTTCCTTCCCGGTTCTGGCGCTTTTCCTTCTTACTCTTCCAGCACGGCTGCCAGCAGGCAGTTTCCCAGCGAGTCTCATCAGCACCCCAGTAGGTGGCTTTCCAGCAAATTTCACTGGCATCCTAGTGGGCAGCTTCCAAGTCCTGCTGCACGCCAGTGGGTAGCTTCCTAGCCAATTTGGCCAGCACTCTAGCAGGTGGTTTCCTGCTCTGCAGCCCTTGCCTGTGGTACCTCAGTATAACTTCTGTCATCGGGTGGAGGGCAAGGCAGGTTTTAGAGGCCGGAGAACTTTCCAAGTTTGTTCCTTTCTTAGATACTTTCTTTCTGCCTTATAGTGGCTGTCTCTATATCTACTATTCCTATATTCTTTAGAGTTCTCTTTATTCTTCTTAGTAGTTAATCCCTACTACCAGTCAATAATTTTCTGTATTATCCCTATTCAAATTTCTGGTGTGGCTTCTGGCTTTTGACTCCTAAGTGGATCTTGACTGATACAAGTATACACTGGAGTCAGAAGATACAAGCTCACATTGTGGCTCTACCACGCAACTGGAACAAGTCATTTAACTTCTCTCAGCCTCAGTTTATCTGTACAATGGGGATAATAAAAGCACCAACTTCATGGGGTTGCCTAAGTATTAAATAAGTTAATGTATTAGGCTGAACCATTTCAAATTGCTGATAATTGACATTTTTTTACCTAAGTTACCAGCAGTTTCATATGGTTCAGCTACATAATATAAAACAAAGTTTGACATTCTCATTATTAATTTTTATTAAAAATTCAGTGAAAACAGTACCTTGTCATATAAAGCATACGAAATCTATCCCAATTAGCTGCTCTTTTACTCATTATCCTTTATTTTATGTGGAGGCAATGGATCACATGTGGTGGATACGGAGGAAGAAAAAAAACAGCTTCTCCAGTAGCTTCGCTTATACTCTTTAACAAATGAAGTATCCAGCACCTAGAATTAGCTGCATCAAATTCTAACATCCCTAGAATGTCCTCTGTGTGCACATCATAGCAGTACCCAAGGTGACCAAAAAGAGATAACCAACCATGACATTTTCACCTAAAACTGTTCTCAGACAAGTACAGAACAAATATTTGTAAGGACTAAGCAATTACGAATGAATGAATGCACAAATGGATGAAACATAAGTTATTCTGCTTCCAGTGTTTATAACCATTACCCATTTTTTTTTGTTTAATCTGAGTTATAAGCAGCTCCTACTTTCTACTGCTTGTAATTTAGCTACATTTGATGATTCACATCTTTAGTCTATACAGGCTCATTTAATATATTTCCGTAAATATTCAATCATAAGTACATAGGATAAAGTGTAAGAGCAGAGAGTCTCACTTTAGTGGAAATCTGTCTTAATCTTAAAATAGTCTCCTACAAAGAGAAGACTTCAAAAGTGAGAAATGCTTACCAAAAACTTTTTTACTCTGTCATCTAAAGTTTGTATTCCGGACACTGAATATTACTTTTTAAGGCATACACCTCTGGCTTCTGAAGTTGACAGTAACTATACTGTATCATATACAGGACTACACCACAAGTTTAAGAAAAGATTACATATTTATACCTCAATTCCCTCATGCCTTTATTTTATTTATATAATAAAAATGTATATTTACGTTGTTTAAATTTATTTTTATTGTAACTAAAGTTAAATTGTACCTTTGGATAAAAATGATACTGTCACAATTTATAAGGGATATAAAGGATTTCTATGAAGTACAAATAAGAAAACAGAAACAAACACAGATGCAGGATAACAGGAAATAAAGCCACAGAACCAAGAAGCAAAGCAGTTTGGCTTAATCACTGAACAAGATGTGAGATTTGAATATTCACTAACATTTTTGACATAGTAGATGTGATTTAATTCTCTTTTAAAATGAAATATTGAAATACACCTTTAAAATGTTAAGAAATGTTTATTCAGTATGCTGAGATCAATGAATTAATGATACTGAAAGAATGCCTATATATTTACATAAAAATCCTGTTGACACTTCAATAAACAGGATTTGAGGACTTAATACTGATAAAAATGGTAGCAACTAAATATAACATTTAATAAAACAGTGCTATTATAATGCTGTTACATGACAGTATACTATAGAAATCAAGATTAGGAATTTTAGGTAATTTATACCATCATCAACATATTTACCTATTGTTAATTATCATTATCTAAAATAAAAAAAAAGATACTGCTAAATCAAGGTGTATTTAATGCCAAACAAAGCAATCAGAAAATTTTATACCATCCTTACTACTACTCAGCAGTATTTTTAATGTGTTTGAGGCATTAAATGAGTTCACAGTCATAAATTACAAACTGGGAAACTACAATCAAAAGTAACTTAGTGTCGCTTTTGTAATACCTCTCCTTTGTCTTCCTGATTTTTATATTCAGGCCTCCTTCAGGACTTAGGCCAGGCAACAGTTCTTCTGGAAAAGTCTTCACTTCCTCAGGCTGTATTAAGGGTCCATGTCATGTATTCACGTATCAGCCTATATGACTCTAGCCTGCACTATGAAAGTTATCTAGGTGCCCTCCAGATGTAATAAAGTCTTCTAGTATGGATATTACATCTTACTCATCTTTGCACTGTCAACACCTGTAACATCTGACACATACAAGGAACTCAATAAATGTCCTATATATGAACAAGGGAATGAAGAATATGTGAATGAAGTTACTCAAATCTTCTAATATCCATTAGAAGAACAAAACGAACAATTATATTTCACCTTTAGTGTCTTTAGGTCTATAGCATTTCTCAATGGGAAGTGTTGTAGTATACCAAGCAGGACAATTCTTTGTTGTACAAGACAGTCCTGCACACTGGAGGACATTTAGCAACCCTAGCCCCTGCCAGTGGCACCCCACAATCATGATAATAAATAATGTCCCCAGATATTCTAAATGCCCCCAGCTGAGACTCACCACTTCTAAAACTATATTTTAAAGAAATTTATATTAGCTTAAAAGCAATTTATCATCTTACAATACCCAATTCAAACAAACAAACAATCAAAAAATACCTGGGACATGCCTTGTGGAACTGGTAAATTTGCAGCTTGAGACATCACTGGCTGTGTTAATGACTGACCAACACACTGGGAATTTATGGACTAGAAACAAAATAAATAACACTGGAATGATGATTGTTCCCGTATGTGAGCACTTCCACCAGAAATATCAACATGATACTTTTATGACTGAACTTTCAATCTGTCTCATACTTTTATTAGGTGAGCACAGGTATGTCTCCACCTCTATATGGGAAAGACCTGTTTCTTATTTATATTTTTATCTTCCAAGGCACTCACCACAGTACCTTACATGGGCTCCTCAATAAAAGTTGGCTGGACTTAACTGAAGGTGGCTGGCATTTGAATTCAGATATAAAAAGCTTCTAAATTATCACCTTTTCACAGTTGAAGAAAAAATTAACATTTTACCTGAAAAATAGCTAAAAGGACTGTTATCTGTGACAACAATTTCACAAAAAAAAGGGAGATCTTGAGTAAATGTTATATATCAACAACCATTCTGATCTTTATACAAAGGGACAATGAATAAATGGAATTCTGTAGATGATTTTTTTCCCTATTAGTAAATCTTTATTCAGAAGGAGGTTAACTAAAGAGTTACCTGACTACTAAATGATGACCTCCTTTGTGCCATCTTCTCATGAGCTGTTAAGTGCTGTCTGGGAGGAGTGCTCGTATCTGTTTGGATCTTTGTTGGTGTTGCTAGGTCAAAAAAAAAACAGAACAGCATAAAGTGCTTTAGAAAATGCAATTTTGAAAAATTAATTTCAAAATGCATGAGTAAAAAATGGTTGAGTTCTTTTTCTTAACCATTCAATAAAAGTGAAGTCCACTACAACAAGATGATTCATTTCAATTTATTTATATATATTATTGTGGTGAAAGTATACACAACAAAACATTCTCCACTTCAATAACTTCTACGTTTATAATTCAGTGCAACTGATTACATTCTTCAGCTTCTGTCTTTTTTAAGGTCAAAGAAAATATTTGAAATAGGAAAACTTTAAAAATGACTGCTAATTTAATGACAATTATGAAGGTTTCCATAAAAATGAAACACTATAAAACTTTCAAAAAAGCAAACTGGTTTAAAAGAACACTCACTGGCTTTAGAAGCAAAGAAGGAGTAAATGGTTTGACTTCCTTTTTGAGGGATGATTAAAACCAAACTACCAACACTGTTTTGCTGTTGTGTGGTGTCCTGTTGATTCTGATTCACAGTGATCCTCTATGACAGAGTAGAACTGCCCCATAGGGTTTCCTAGGCTGTAATCTTTATGGGAGCAAATCTTTTCTCCTGCAGAGCTGCTGATGGGTTCGAACCACTGACCTTTTTGGTTAGCAGCGCTTAACTACTTCACCACCAGGGCTCTTTCAGAATCACCCTGAACAAGCTGGCAGTGGTAGGATTTGAACCCATGTTCCTGAAGAGACTGGGGCCTTAATCCAGTGCCTGGGACTACTTGGCCCTGGTACCAACTTACTACCTATATATTTTATAGGCCACTTGATAAACTTAATTCTTTGCTAAATGTTAGCACTATGCCTCCTTCTCACTTGAAAGGTTAATACATTTAAAAAATGTAAACATAATTTTAAAGAAGCACTTGATGAAAAATGCTGATACCAGTTAACACAAACAATTTACAAGTGCTCTTTAAAGGAAGTCTGCTTTCAAGTGAGGGTACTCACAGGAAGGGTCAGAAACTGCTGTGTGAGATGATTTTCTTGAACTCCTGGAGGAAGCAGAAGGGGTTGGGCTGTGATCAAACCTTTCCAATGCTTCCTTGAGACTGACTGTGTTTATACGATTATCAGACCCAGAATCTTGGCTCTAAGGAGACAGAGTAAGATAAATGTTTTCTTGTGGTTCAGTTCAGAGATTCAAATTAGCAATATTGCTTGCTTTAAAAAAAAGAAAAAAACTTTTTACCCATAACAAGGCAAAGGTACCTGTGCATATGCAAGGTAAAGAATTGAAAATTTATTTTTTATAGCTAGAAAGTTTGCCTTCTTTCTCTATTTGAAGAAACAACAAAACAGAAATGATGCTTTAGTTTATGTGCAAGGTATTGTAAGCATATTTGGAACATCAGCGCCGACTGCCCACAATCTTCTCCTTTACTCCAACTTCAAGCTTTCTCCAAAACTTCAATATCCATATGGATGACTCATTCAACATCCTACACTCTCCAACAACCTTTTTCTTCCACTTTACCTGTAGTTCAATCTCTTCACCTGCGTCAGACACTGTAACACTCCAATAGTACAAATTAAAATCCCACTTTAAACCATGGAGTCATCACCATGAGTCAGAATTTACTCCATGGCAACAGGTTTACTTATGGTCTCTGGGTGGCGCAAGTGGTTTGCACTTGACTACAAATCTAAAGGTTGGTGGATCAAACCCGGCCAGCAGCACCACATGAGAAAGGTCTGGCAAACTACTTCCATAAAGATTACAGCCAAGAAAACCCTAGAGAGCAGTTCTATGTTAACACATGGGGTCACCATGAGTCAGAATCAACTAGATGGCAGCAAGTTTTTAAAAATTTTTTTAAACCATACTCTCCTATCCTTCTAGCTCACTTGCTTACGAAGTGAGAAACAATTATAGGCAACCTAAAATGGACACTCGATACAGCAGCAATACTGTTAAGTTTTTCTGCTGGGCTCACTTTCCCAGTCTTCATAATAATTCTATACCTGGTCCACCTGTGTCTCCATCTCTCTCAGTTGACAGCCTTACCTTAGGCTTACAGATAACACTTTGCCACCACCAAATGAATAAGGAAGCCCAAAGAAGAACTGATGCCTTTGAATTGTGGTGTTGGCGAAGAATACTGAATACACCACGGACTGCGAGAAGAACAAACGTATCTGTATTACAAGAAGTACAGCCAGAATACTCCTTAGAAACAAGGGTGGCAAGACTTCATCTCACATACTTTGGACATGTTATCCTGGACATGTTATCAGGAGGGACCAGTCCCCGGAGAAGGACGTCATGCTTGGTAAAGTGGAGGGTCACTGAAAAAGAGGATGACCCTCAACGAGATGGGCTGACACAGTGGCTGCCAACAATGGGCTCAAGCATAACAATTGTGAGAATGGCAAAAAACCAGGCAGTGTCCATTCTGTTGTATGTAGGGGTTGCTATGAGTCGGAACTGACCCAACAGCACCTAACAACAACAAATATATAATCCTATTTTCTAATATAGCAGGTATACTAATACATCCATCTTTTGTTTTCCTTCCCACTGTAATAGAGCAAATATTCTCTTAAAGGCCCTGTACATGCAGCAGTGAATAAGAAAGAAACAATGTCTCTGTTTTTATTTGAGAGAAGCTTATATAAAAGGAGAACAATAAAGAATGTATAAAAAAGCCCATTGCCTCATAGGGTTTCCAAGGCTGTAATCTTTACAGAAGGAGACTGCCACATCTTTCTCTCGCAGAGCAGCTGGTGGGTTCAAACCACCAACCGTTCGGTTAGGAGCAGAGCACATAACCACTATGCACCAGGACTCCTTAATATGTATACATACATACATAGATATGTGTTTATACATATATACACATACACATAAATGAACAATATGATTTCAAAGTTACTCATGCTATGAAGGCGGGAAGAGGGTGATGCGGCAGAATGCCTTACTCACTGACGAGCACTGTAAGCTCCCACTACTACATCTACCTACCAGTATCCATACTCACACACTCTACCTTTCTTCATGTTACTGTAGATCAGGGGGGGTCAGCAAACTTTTTCTGTAAAGGGCCAGATAATTAATATTTTTGGTTTTGTGGGCTACACAGTCTCTGTAACAAGTATTCAACTCGTTATATAGCTCAAAAGCAGCCATAGGCAATATATAATACAGTTGAGTGTGGCTGTGTGCCAATAAAACTTTATTTTGTGGACACGTAGGTTTGAATTTGATATAATTTTCATGTGTCACACACCATTATTCTTCTTTTATCTATCACCATTTAAAAGTATAAAAATCACTTGTAGCTTATAGGTGTTACAAAACCAGATTTAGCCTGTAGATCATAGTTTGCCAACCCCCTACTATAGATGAGGAGCCCTGGTGGTACAGTGGTTAAGAGCCTGGCTGCTAATCAAAAGGTTAGCAGTTCAAATCCACCAGCCACTCCTTGGAAATCCTACGGAGCAGCTCTACTCTGTCCTACAGGGTCACTGTGAGTTGAAATCGACTCAAAGATAAAGAGTTTCTTTTTTTTTGTACTATAGATGAATAATCTGTCCTCCTAGCTAACACAATCCTTTCACTTGTGGACTAAATCCCATCTTCTCTTACCTACTTAAGAACACTGCCCTAGAATTTCTGATCCCTGTCTCTCCTATCATCAATTTTTGTTTTCATCAGACCATTCTCAACAGTACACAAAAATGCTATTATTTCTCCCATCTTTGGAAAAAAAAGAAAAACCAACTTCCTTTAAGCCCATTTTCTCTTCCTACTTTTGCCCTACTTTTCTCCTCTCTGTAGCAAAACTCCTTACCCACTGTCTCCAGTTTCTCTTCTCCCAGAAAATTCTCTATTACACCCAGTCTACTCAGGCTTTCTCCCATAATACCACACCACCAAATCTGCAATTACTGAACACCAATGAGATACTTGTTATTAAACTCAACATTAAATTCTCACTCCTCATTTAATTGAGCCCATCTCAGCTGATTCTGCCAAAGCCGATCACTTATTCACTGCTATATTCTCAATATCCAGAGTTATGCCTGTCACATAGAAGGTGCTAAATAATATCTTCCATATTATCCCCCAGCATGCTAGCTATTTAACTTGTTTATTTTCTGCAGGTTAAAAATACTGCTCATGGTAGGCAACTTTAATATGGTTCACAATGACCCCTGCTTCCTGGTATTCATGCCATTGTATAAAATCTTTCCTTAAGTGTAGGCCAGACCCAGTGACTTGCTTCTAACAAATAAAATAGGTTAAGTGATGGGATATCACTTCCATGACTGTTGCTGTGAGCTGCCATTGAGTTGGCCCCAACTCATGGTGACTCCATGCACAATGGAAAAAACTGTTGTCCGGTCCTATACCATCACCACGATCAGATGGGGGATCAGACTCTTACGATCAACAGGATTTCCACTGGCTGATTTTTAGAAGTAGATCGCCAGGCCTTTCTTCCTAGTCCATCTTGGTCTGGAAACTCCACTGGAACCTGTTCAGCATCATTGCAATACACGAGCCTCCAATGACAGATGGGTGGTGGCTGCACATGAAGTGCACTGGCCAGGAACTGAACCTGGGTCTACCACATGGAAGGTAAGAATTCTACCACTAAACCACCACTGTCCCCACAATCACTGCCATGATTAGGTTACAAAATACTGTGACTTCCATCTTGGTATTTTCTCTCCATGGATCTTCCTGCATGCTTGCTCTAATGGAGAGGGCCACCTTTCAAGGAAGTGAGGGCAACCTCTAGCCATCAGCCAAGAAGGAACCAAGGGCCTCTGTTCAACTGTCCATGAGGAAATGAATTCTGTCAACACTCACTGAATGAGCCTGGAAATACATTCTGCCCCAGTTGAACCTTGAGATGACTGTGGCCCCAGCCAACATCTTGATTACAGCCTCACAATAAACTCTGAAGTAGAAGGCCTAGCTAAACCATGCTTAGATTCCTGACTCAAAGGAACTGCAGAATAAATATGTATTGTTTTATGTCACTAAGTTTTGGAGTGCTGAGTCACGCAGCAATAAATAATTAATATGCTCCACTTCTACCCATAATGAAATGAGACACCAGAGTTCAAATCCTGACTATAACTTTCCAGCCATGTATCTTTAGAAAAGTTTTGTTGGTTTGTGTGTTTGTTTTATCTCTTGAAGCCTCAGTTTCAATAATTTTAAAATGGGAATACTATCTACCAGAAAAGTATGTCTGAGGAGTAAATGATATTTTGTAATTCATACAAAGAACCTAGCCAGAGCCTAACACAATCAATAAATTGTACTTTTAATCAGAGATCACATGTGACTTTCACCTAATTATCACTAAATGGCAGGCCTTTCAAAACCTTTTGAGAATCCCATGAGCTTTTTAAAAGTTAAACTTAAATAGCAAAGCATAATATCTTTGTCATAAGGGAAGAAATTAAATGATTTTTTAAAAACTGTAAGAAGCCTACTTTGTCAGCAGCTGTCTCAGGAAGAGATTCTTCGATGCCAAGTTCTCGCCGTCTTTCAGCCCTAACTTCTGCATAACTAAAAAAAAAAAAAAATTAGTATTTAAAATGGTCATGCATTTAAAATACTACACAGAGTTTCAAGCGTTCAGTTTGCTATACACAGTCCCAGATATGTCTCAATTATTCATTACTAATGCTAGACTATTTTCTATGCTCTATGCAAATCTAAAACATATCTACGGTGTACTGTCTTAATTCATTTTGCATTTCTGTAGGTATATTAAAGTTGTAGATGCTACTGCAAATGTTCCATAAAACAGTACTTAAATTAAGAAGAACTAAGTAAAGGGACATATGCTTATCTGCCCCGGCTTTTTTTCTTTTTTTTAAATAATGATTGACTTTGGTACATAAATCAGTTACATTTCTGCTCTAAAATACAAAATTTATGTCAAGAATTATACATGCTATATAATACCTCCATTGCATTTCTACATAATACCTATTCAGTAAATTTAATAGTATATAGAAAGGATGCATTAAAAGATGAAAAAAATCACTTGGTACTTCATTAACTAAAAAAAAAAATTAGGCCTAAAAGTAACACCCCCCAAATCATTGTAAAATGTTACAGTAATTCACAAATTCTCTACAAGGATTATTACCTTACTACAGTGTGAGTACAAACAATGAACTCTGGCCTTGAATTCCACTGATGATAAGTGATATAATAATGAGTTTGAAGCCAAATCCACTGTTGCCCTTTGGTCAGGAACCTATAATAACATGATTTGCCTTTCCCATATTGCATTACTAAGAAGAAAAGAGAAACATATTTTTCTTTGAATCATATTATTAGTTATTAAGAATCTATTTCTAACCTAAGACAATCATTTACATTTGAAGTTACATATACAATTATTTTATGGCTTTTCAAAAATATAGACATTAATTATAAAAATGTGCTATATTTGTATAGTTTAAGGACCCAAGCAATTAAGAGATTTTCCACCAAAATGCCCAACTCAATGACCATTTCTTGCTATATACAAGTAAAGCAAGAGAAAGCCAAGCTTACGTACTTTTCATACACAATAAACTTCCAAATATTCAAGAATAAATTATTCACCTTGTTAACTTCCTCCTGCCCAGATATGCTCAGGGTAATGTAGCAATAAGTAATCACACCAGGATTTCAACCTGCCCAACCCCCCTCCCCATAGGTAAGGCATTGTTGAGACATTTAATTCTAAACCTCAACTAACCCACATCAGAATCGTTTGTTTAGTGTAGTATTTTCAAAAGAATGCTCAGTAGATTATAAATTCTGAAGTCTTTTAACAGATGTTAAGCAAAAAATGAGTTCTGTGGTTAAAGTAATTTGGGAAGCTTTTTGTTTAAATACATTTCTTAAGTCTTCTCAAAACCTTGCATATGCTAATGTATGCCAAGATTCTCCACGAGAGAGATTAGGAAGTGTTTCACAGACTTCGTTGACCGTAAAACCCTTTTTTAATGGACTGACATTAAGTGGAACACACCTTAGAATATATTGTTCTAGAAATCCCTCTCTCCTTCTTTATTAATGAGGACATTAAATGGCTTGTCCAGAATTACACAGCTAGTTAACAGAAGTATTTATCAGGTCTTTTCACTAAGCCTTGGTGCCTACTATTTGCATCACTTGAATGTCTTCTCTTCAGGTGAAACGAGTTTACTCTTAAAATTTTCCATATACAGGCAGTCCCTGGGTTACAAACGCCCAGCTTATGTATAACCTGTAGTTACAAACCAAATCTGTAAAGCCTATTATATTAAAAATTTGAGGTACATACAATGGTTCAAATAACAAACAGGTGCTACTTGTGGTGCACATCAGAACATTCTTATGCTAAAGATGTCTTGGTTATCAAGTGCTGCTGTAACAGAAATACAAGTGGATGGCTTTAACAAACAAATTTATTCTCTTGTGGTTCAGGAGGCTAGAAGTCCAAATTCAAGGTGCTAGCTTTAGGGGAATCCTTTCTCTCTGTAGGCTCTGGGGGAAGGTCTTGGTCTCCTTTCAACATCTGCGGGCCCAGCTTTCCTTGGAAATGTCTATGCGTCTTGGCATCAATCTTCCTTGTGGGTCTAGGAGGTTCTCAATGCAGGGACCCTGGGTCCAAAGGATATGCTCTGCTCCAGGCTCTTCTTGGTGGTAGTAGGTTCCTCTCTCTCTGCTCACTTCTCTCTCCTTTTATCTCTTGAAAGACAAAAGATGATGCAGGCCACATCCCAGAGAAACTCCCCTTACATCAGATCAGGGCTGTAACCTGAGTAAGGGTTGTTGCATGCCACCCTAATCCCCTTACAACTGACTGGCTGATCACATCAGACCACATCATGAAGGATGACTACGTCCTTACATAACTGCTAGATTACTGAGAATCATGGCCCAGCCAAGTTAACACATATTTTGGGAGGATAGAACTCAAGCCATGACATTCTACCTTTGGCCCCTCAAAATTCATGTCCTTGCCACATACAAAACATATTCACCCCAGTATCAACTCAAAAATCTTAAATCAACTCCAAGTCCAAATTCCATTCTGGTGCAAAATTCCTCTTCATCTGCGAACCTGTAAAATCTAGAATACAAGTTATCTGCTTCCAAAATCCAATGGTAGAACAGGTACAAGATATACATTTCCATCACAAATGGGAGAAATTGGAGTGAAAGAAGGGAAAACAAGTACTAAGCAAGTCAAAATGTCAGAACAATTTACATTAGCTCTCAAGGCTTAAAAATAAGCCTTTGCTCTCTGAGACCACTGAGGCAGTGACCATGCTCTCCAGAGTCTGGGTGTTGGCCATGCTCTCTGGATTCTGAGTGGAGGCCCTTTAGCCCTGAACTTCAGCCCCACCTTCCAGGCCCAGTGGGATGGCAACTCTACTCGCTCGACTTTAAGCGGCCCCATTCTCCTAGTCCAACTGAGTGGTGACTCCACCCCCTCAGCCCCAGCAGACACCGTTCTTCTGTGCCTTGGGCACGGCAGCTCCACTCACTCAGTTTTCGGCAGGGTATCTGGCTCCATCCTTTTGGCACTTGTTACAGCAGCCCCACACTCTGGATCCAAGTTGGTCAAAGTCTGAATCTTTGAAACCTAGGAGGCTCTGGCCCCAACCATTGAAACCTCAGAGTTCACGGTCCCACCTTTTGAAGCCCCAGTAGTCATGCTCCTACCCTTTGAGACCAAAGCAAATCTGCTTCCCATGCTTCTTGTCTCTTTAGCTTCTGCTTCCTGGTTCTTTGGCCTCTAGGTCGCTCAGGCCTCTTGGGCCGGCCTGGCCTCTGCTCTGCTTGGACAAGTGTTACAAAGCCCTTTAGCTCTACCAGTAAGTGCCTGGAGGCACCCCACTCCGCCCATAAGCCTTGGCTCAAAGGCGCTTAGCTCTTTCGCTCCATGGGTTGGCAAGCCTAGCTCCACCAATAAGTGCCCAGAGGCACCCTTCTCCACCAGGAATGTGGGTGGCCTCTTGCACCATCTTGTGCCAGTCTCCTGGTTCTGCTGCCACCACTTCTCTGCTGCTGCTTCTTACCGTCTGTGCCATCTCCCATGTTACAGCTCTCCTCACTTCCTTCTGAGCCACCACTGGAATTGTCTCTGACGTCCATAATTCCACCAATAGTTTTTCAAGGTACTCTAGGCTTTTACTATTAGGCACCTTTAAACTCTTCCAGCCTCTACCTATTCACAGTTTCAAAACCACTTCCACATTTCAGGTATCTCTTAGAGCAGACATATCACTCCTGGTACCAAATTCTGTCTTAGTTATCCAGTATTGCTATAACAGAAATACTACAAGTAAACGCCTTTAACAAACAAATTTATTCTCTCACGGTTTAGGAGGCTAAAACTCCAAATTCAGGGCGCTAGATCTAGGGGAAGGCTTTCTCTCTAGAGGAAAGTCCTTGTCTCCTTTCAACATCTGTAGGCCTGGCTTTCCCTGGAAATCTCCATGTGTCATGGCATCAATCTTCCCATGGGTCTAGGAGGTTCTCAGCACAGGGACCCTGGGTCCAAATGATGTGGTCTGTTCCCAGATCTTCCTTCTTGGTGGTAGTAGGTTCCTCTGTCTCTGCTCGCTTCTTTCTCCTTTCATCTCTTGTAAGACAAAAGGTGATGCATGCCACATCCCAGGGAAACACCCCTTACATCGGATCAGGGCTGTGAACTGAGTTAGGGTGTTGCATCCCACCCTAATCCCCTTACAACTGATTGGCTGATCACATCACATCATGGGGGATGATTACATCATTACATAACTGCCAAATTGCTGAGAATCATGCCCAGCCAAGCTGACACACAGTTTTGGGGGAGAAAATTCAATCCATGACAGATATTTTAGTGTATCTAGAAGTGTTTCTTTAATGTTTTTTATGCATAGATAGGTAAACTATATACTAAGACAAACATTTTACTAACTGACATTATGTACCTAACTGTTCAAATGCGATTTAAAGACAGATTTAGGAATGGGAGTCATTCATAATCTGGGGGCTGCCTGGAGTTGATGCTATTAAAGAACATGCTTTATTTTCATATAAAAAAAAAGTTTATTTGACCAGCATAAAACATAATAAAAGTAATTAAGCTTAGAGGACACCCAAAAGTGTAGAATTTTGGGGGAGGACCACAGAAGCAAATAATCCTATCATTAAAACAAACACTTGAAACAAAGAAGGAACAGCAGTGTGGTAAAGGGTTGGGCCTAAATTCTAATCTTGACGCCATCATCAACAAGCCATGGGATTGTGGGTAAATTAACCTTACTGTGTCTCAGTTTACTCATGAAAAAATAGTAGTACCTATCTTCTAGAAATGGGTGATGAATGATGGAGATAATACATGTAAAATGCTTAGAACAGTGCTTGGCAATATGAGATAACGCTGCTGCTGCTGCTAATAACAATGACGTAACTGCGAGTAACATTAAATGAGCACTTACTATGAGCTTTATAAAATAGATTCTCTACTATACATAATTCCTGGGCTGATTTACATGCCTGGAAATTAAAATTTATGAAATGGTATTCTAATAGTTAGGCATACTATTATATTTTTCAAAGGAATCTACTTCACTTACTCCAGATACAGAGTATATACACTTCAGAACAAGGCTTATTATATGCCATATTATAAAATGGTACTATTATCAAAAAAAAAAAAAAAAAAAACGAAACTCACTGCCGTCAAGTCAATTCTGACTCATAGCAACCCTATAGGACAGAGTAGAACTGCCCCATAGAATTTCCAAGGAGCGCCTGGAATATTCGAACTGCTGACCTCTTGGTTAGCAGCCATAGCATTTAACCTCTACGCTGCCAGGGTTTCCGGTATGTAAAATAGGAACAACTTTAATTTAAACTTACTCTATGATTCCTACTGGATTAGTTATGTGAGTAAAATCTTCCAGTACATTTTAAAACTACAAAAAAGGTTGTAAGTCTGTATTTTCCCACTTTCCCACCTTCTATTAACAGGATATTGATAATAGGACAGAAACAGGATTTCTGCTTATATGATTCAAAAATAGTTTTGATCACCGGAAATATTAAAGTCTACTTACAGTGCTCATGACATTTTGCCAAGTTTTCTAGGTCATCCACATGATAGTAATCATAGCCTGATGTTCCCAGAACTTCAAATGGCAAATATCCTATTATGGGTGGTGCCCTAAATTACACATAAAGCAATCAATATTGTAACTTTTCTGTAACGACGAATACTCTGAACAGAAATCAATGCTTTAAAAAACAAATTTTTGGCTTTTGTTTTTTTAAAAACTGGTTAACAGATTTGAAAGTCCTCATTAGAAAAAAAATTTGTCTTTGAAACCCATTAATTTCAAGAATTACAAAATGACTACTATCCCTTTATGGAATTTAAAAATAGAGTTACCTGTGATCTAGAAATAGAAATTTCCATTCTAAACTATGTCTAGAAGTAAACTCTTCATTAGGTTCTTCAACAGTGCACATTTCCTACAAACAAATAATTAAAATTTAGAAATACTTCCCTGTGTCCTTAGAAGAATCTTAACTATTGCTGGGTCATTATTAGATAGCTTTTCCCTTAGCAAGTTATTAGCACATTTTAATTTTCTAGTATTAAAGACAGTGGCAATAAATAACTCTTTGATATAGGCTTTTGGGGGAGTATTTCTCACTCCCTGAAGTAATTTCACTCACTCATATATGCCAATAAACCCTGGTTTTGAATTCAGATCTCTCTCCTGAATTATATAGTTTCCCACTTCGGTCTAGTTGATACTTGATCTGGATGTTACCATGCATCTCAACTGATCATATCCTAAAATGAACTAACTGCTTTATCCCCTACACCCAGTTACACAATTTTCCATCTAATTTAACGGAGGCATACCAGTCTAGTGGCCAAAGTCTAGAATTCTGGTAGTTACAACACATTCATTCTCACCTTCCACCATCTAAGTGGTCACTACTAAGTCCTCTTAATTTCACCTGCTAAGTATTTAAACAATCTATTCCATCCCATCCATCTTCACTGCCTTAGTTCAGTCTAGACCTTTGCCATCACTGACTCACATTATTCCCATAGCTTCTCCCCAAACAGCCTCCCTGTCGTTCAATTCATCTTCTATACTAGGGCCACAGTTACCTTAATAACACTCAAATATGATTATGTAACTTCCCTACTTAAAAACCTTCCAAGGTTTCTCATCCCATTAGATAAAGTTTAAACTTACCAGCACAGAAAAAACAAGCAACAAAGAAATAAATTTCATTTCTGGCTTCCATCTACTTTTCTAACCTCATCTTGCATTATCTCCAGCCCCTCTACAACACTTACTCTAGTCTCCAGTAATAGTAAACAACGTGTTCCAACCTGCCCCAGTGTCCTCAGATGACCTTTGTGCAGTACAGTGTAATAGTTAAGATCTTGGGCTTTTACTCAAAGAGAAGGGGAATCAAGTCCTAGTTCTACCATTTACTCACTGACAGGCTTTGGGAAAGCAGTTTAACTTCCCTGTCTCAGTTTCCTTAAATATAAAATGAGGATCGTATTAGCATATATCTCATAGGGTTGTTATGAAAATTAAATGAGCTAATGCATGTAAAATATACAGCATGCAATAAGAACTCAAAGAAGCCGTTGTGGCACAGTGCTTAAGTACTCAGCTGCTAAATGAAAAGATTGGTGGTTTGAACCCACTAGCCGCTCTGCAGGAGAAAGATGTGGGAGTTTGCTTCTGTAAAGATTACAGCCTCTGAAACCCTATGGGCTAGTTTTACTCTGTCCTATATGGTGACTACGAGTTGGAATTGACTTGATGGCAATGGGTACTGGTAGTAAGAAATCCATAAATGTTAGTCATTGCTAATATTTCCTAAGGTCAAAACAAGCAGAGCAAGGTTGGTTTAAGATCTCCTAACTGCTAATTCGGTACTGTGTCCTATCCAATGGTTTCTCCTTAAATTTTAAACCTGGATGGCTTCTACTTTCCAGCCACTTTCTGTGGTCGAACCATCTCACTTTCCTACTCCCCTACTAATTATCTGCTAGTTGGGCCCAAGAAAGGAAAATATTGAAAATATTGCTATTAAAAGTCACTTGTATATTTTAAAAGTAAATTTAAAAAATAATCTTTTTAAAATTATCTAGATTATGGCTTTTCTCCTAACTATACAATAGCAGCATCCTAAAATTTTGCACAAAAGTTGGATAATGGCAATACATAACCATTGATTAATTGCAAAAGATGTACACTAAAACATTTAATTATATAATTTTATGAGTGCCTTAACTTTATTTGCTTCAAAAATATCATAATCATGCATATTTAATGATTCATGACCATGATTACTTCAATGTTTGTAGTCAGTTTCAGTCATTCTAGAAACAAACAAACAAAATTACATATAGTTCTGACGATATACTGGGTTGAATACTGCCTAAAATTCATGTCCACCCAGGACTTAGGATGTAATTAGCTAAGACAAGGTCATACTGGATTAGGATGGGCCCTAAATCCAATGATGGGTGTCTTTGTAAGAAGGCCATGTGAAAAAATACATGGAAGAAGACCATGTGACGTTGGAGGCAGAGATTAGACTGATGTAACTATAAGCCAAGGAATACCAAGGATTGCCTGCAACCACCAAAAGCTAGGGATAGGCAAGGAAAGATTCTTCCCTAGATCCTTCAGAAGAACCAGCCCTGCTGAACACCTTTATTTCAGACTTTCAGCCTCCTTAACCGTTAAGAATAAGTTTCTGTTGTTTCAAGCCACTCAGTTTGTGGTAATCTGTTATGGCAGTCCTACTGAACTAATGCAAACATATGATTCAAAATCCGTTTTGGGATATAAAATTAGAAACATACCTTAATGAACTGAGGTGTAGCTAACCTGACAGTAGCTACAAAACATACCCTATCTTCGTAAGTAGGCCTGTGTGTGCGTTGTATAGTTCCTTCGAAACCATTGTGTGCTGAAGTAGACACTAAAACAATAAGGAAATATGTACCATTGTTAATTCACCTAGTTTTTACTGATGTCTGAACTTCTACGTCTTTAAGAGTGTAAAAGAATACCAAGTTATAATTACACAGTAAGAAAAGGATTTTTAACTTACCACTGTTTAAAGATTTGAAATTTCCTATAAATTTCACATATTCATAGGTTGATGGTTCCTTTGGGTCTATCGTTCCTCGAAGCATATGACAACAGAATTCTAACTGATTTTTTGCTGAAATAACAGAAAAATATGATGTATTTCAAAGAAAGGTTTTGCTTACCATTCTAAAGCTAATATTTCCATCTCTACCTTAAATAGTCTTTACTATCTTCTACAGGTTTGGGGCCACACCACTGCTGGTCATTCCTCTAGCTCCTATACTTTCTTTGGTTTCTCACTTTCTACTTTTGAATTTGCTCAGGTCTTCCCCATCTCAAACAAAGAGTTGTCCATGCTACTCTTTTTTAGTAACAGATCTCCTTTGTTTTCATATGTACTCCAGTTTCCATATATTAATTACCCTTAACTTCATGACCTGTGGCTCTCACCACCCTACAAAATTTGCTCTTCTAAAGATTTCCAACATTTGTACTGTCAACCTCAATGGTCTCTTCTCATTGCTTCCACCACTTAAAACCCACACTTCTTCATTCCCATAGCGTGAAACTTACCTTCCTACCTCACTGACTATTCCTATCTCTTCTGCTTGTACAACTTCAAACTGTGGGCATTCACAAAGGTTCTTTTCATCTTGATATTGTACTATCCTTTTCAAACTTACTGGCCTTGGTAAGATTTTTACTCCTAACTCTAACATTTCACATAAGACAAAGTCTTATATCAATGTTTGCTTTCGGGACATTTCCACTTGACTGTGCCATCAGCAATTTAAAGTCAAGATATTCAAAAGTGAATTTATCCTTTCTTTCTAAACTGTCTTTCTCCTTTATTCTATTCGTGCTTATCTTCCAAGTTAGAAACTGTATCATTTTTTTGTCAGTTCTCTTCCCATCACAAGTCCCAAATCTAATCTGTAACTATTGTTGTCAGCTGCTGAATTGGTTTTGACTCACAGACTCTATGGTACTGCAGAATGAAACACTGCCTGGTCCTGTGTCATCCTCACAATCTTTGCTATGTTTGAGCTCAATGTTGCAGCCATTGTGTCAATCTATATGGTTGAGGGTCTTCCTCTTTTTCACTGACCCTCTACTTTTCCAAGCATGATGTCCTTCTCCAGGGACTGGACCCTTCTGATAACATATCCAAAGTAGATAAAGACAAAGTCTTGTCACCCTCCCTTCTAGGGATTCTTAGTCTCTCTTCTACACATTCTCCCTTAGAATCTGTAACTAGGACCTGCAATTTATTTCACTGAAAAAGCTCTCAAATGTTATTTTCCAACTGAACATTCACTATCACCAATTTATACAGGCTGAAATACCTTGCATCTAGACAAATGTAACTATTAATTATGCCTCCATACTCAGATATGGCCTTGTCTACTACTCTTAGAATATAAGTTTCATCGTATTATTTCAGCACTCAAAGACTATTAACATGTCTCGTCTGCTCACTGCATCCAGCGCATACTCTTGTGTTATTATTATGATAGATAGCTTTATCATCAAACGCAAAAACCAAAGAAACCAAACCCAGTGGCGTTGAGTCGATTCTGACTCATAGCGGCCCTATAGGCAGGGTAGAACCACCACATAGAGTTTCCAAGGAGCGCCTGGTGAATTCAAACTGCCGACCCTTTGGTTCGCAGCCATAGCACTTAACCACTATGCCACCAGGGTTTCCTCATCGAACACAATGGGTTCAAAATCCAACTACCTTCCTCTCCAAACCCTTCCCACTGATGATCCTTATCCACTCTGTGACCTGTGCCTAAAATGAAGTCCTACTGAGTTTATCTACTTAACACTCAATTATCCTCCTTCCTTTCCATTCTTTTACTTGCTAGGATTATATAGCTTTACTTTTTGTCTCCAGTCTGGTTCTCTTCAAAATTTTCCATGAGTGATTTTTTTTCTAGACCATTTCACTGGTTCCTCACTGCGTAAAACAAAAATCAAACTCTATAGGATAAAATATTAGATCCTTTATTTCCTTCTCCAGATACAGATACAGATGTAATCTTCATTACGGCCAAAATGATCTCTTCCAAAATTATGAATTTTCCAATTTTCCTTCTGTGTTTGAACTTATGTTTATTCCTTTGTCATGAAACACTTTTTTCTGGGAGAACTTTTTTATGTATCAGTTGTTTAAAGAGGGAGTCAGTCAGTCATTAAATTAAAGCTTTTCTCTGTCAAAAACTATTGTTGCCATCTTTACCTCTGATCTTAGATGTAGGAGCCTAAGGACTGGCTTTCTGCCTGAGGTTTATATTCAGTTCTCCAGGCAATTCTGCCCTTATGAAGGTCTCTAAAGCAGACTCTTCTCCTTTGTCCACCTATTGTTACCTTCCAGGATTCTACAATTCTAGTTCTTCTCATTGCTCTATATATTTACCTCAAGCAATGTCATTCAATGCCATGACTTCACATACTATTTATAGGCATAAAACTGGCCTCTACTTCTATTATATCCAGCCCAAATCATTCTCCTAAGCACTAGACTAGAATGGCCTAATGTTGTTATTGTTAGTTGCCATCAAGTTGATTCCGACTCATCGCAACCCCATGTATGCAGAGTAGAACTGGTCCACAGGGTTTTCAAGGCTGTGACTTTTCAGAAACAGATTACCAGGTCTGTCTTTTGAGACACCTCTGGGTGGGTTTGAACTGCCAACCTTTTGGTTAATAGTTCAGCATTTAACCATGTATGCCACTCTAGACTCCTAGAATGGTCTACTAATCAACTTCATAAGAACTTTTAAACAAATATAAAACAGGATTAAAATGGGTTATTTTGGTCCCTAGCTTTTCTCAACTCCCCTTGAAAGATGATCCTTTCTTATCAAACATGTATATTGTTGTTGTTGTATGTCATCAAGTCAATCCCAACTCTAAGTGAACCATGTGACAGAGCAGAACTTCCCCATATGGTTTCCTAGGCTGTAATCTTTAAGTAAATGGAGCAAATTGCCAGGCCTTTTCTCCCTTGGAGCAGCTGGTAGGTTTCAACTGCCCACCTTTTGGTTAGCTCTTAAGTGCTTAACCAGTGTACCACCAGAGCTCCTTATCAAACATATATACACATATGCATACGTATATTTGCATATATGCGTGTGTGTGTGTATATCTCAATTCTTGGACAGAAAAACAAAAACAAAAAATCTTCAAGATGATTAATATCAGTACTATTAACATCAAAATACAAAATTCTTGAAAATAGTGATTCAAGAAGACATCAAATAGATAATGGCTAAATACAGTGTTATAACAACTTCAAATTTTCCAAAACACAGGGAGCAAATATACACAGCAATTTAATCAAGAAAATGAGGTGTTTTGGTCAAATTAATTTGTCTAATCAATCTAGCAGAAATATATGATTATATCATAATATTTTGTACTTCTTGATGGCAGGGGTTATTTTTCATTATTCTTAGCATTTTTTATAACATAGCACAATTGCCTGGTACATTAGATACATCCAATAAATGACTGTTTAATTAATAAAGAAAACTGGTTCCTTCATTTAATAATTGAAAAAGAGATACAAAAGTTGTATTTTCCCCACAGTTTGAGTGTCAAATTGGTTAAGGAAGGGGGAGGGGAAATGAAAATGTTTAATTTTCTTACATCAAATAAAACAGACTTTTATTTAAAAATTAGTAAGAATATATTACCAAGCTCCATTTTTGCATAAATATAATTTTGTGGCATACCCATGATCCAGATCTATTATAGCAAGCAAGACGGAATTTCAAGGATCTGAAAGATTACATTAACAACGTCCTATGTTAATTCAGTTAAACTTCGACGTGTCTGTCATAGTCACAAAAGTAAAGGATAAATACCGTCTATCAAAAATAAAATTTAACTTTCTGCTTGACAGCCACTACTTACATTTTAAATACTCCGGGGTTAATGAATCACTTTCCAGCAGATGGGTAGACAGTATTTTATAAACCTCTGAATGTTCCCCCTCTGGGATAAAATTAAATATACTTTGATCCACAAGATCAGACTAATAAAGAAATAAAAAAAGTAAAATGATTTTAATGATTCAAGAAACATTCATTTTTAAAGTATATAATCACTACTAAAAAATTAGAGGAGCCTATGGCTCATTTAATCAGCTGAAAAAACTGACAAATAATCAGCTGAAAAAACTGACAAATGTCAAGTTAAGGACCACATCTCAAAAAACAAAGACAAGCTGAAAAGTTGGAAGATTAACATTACCTTTATACCTCTCATGCCAGTGCCATTAGCTCCATGATCAATATGACCTTGAGAACTTCGTGAATTATTTGCAAAGCTAAGTTTCACTAAATTTGAACACTTCAAAATATAATGGAACTATGAGGGTTGATTAGAAAAATGTCTGCCTAAGAGACCGATCCTGATCGTATATGCAAACTAGTACACTTCAGTGGTATGCCTACTACAAAGGGCTAGCTACAGGCTAAACAGAGAGATGGGACTTTGGTGTTACATCAATCACCCAATGTGTCCTTTATTTCATATTTCATCTTTTCCAGGCATCTATCCCTATATCCCACTGTCAAAAAGTCTTACTTTTAGCTAATTAAAAAAAAGGCAAACAATAGGTTAAAGCATTATGATCCTTGCTAAAATGTAGCTTTTAATCATGATTCATTAATTAACAGTAATCTGATAAACACCAGGTTGCCTACAATGTGCCAGGGATTGTGAAATCAAAGATGAATAAGAGTTCCAATTCTTATGTAATATTAACAACAAAATTTCAATGAGTTTACATTACTTTACAGGACCTAGTCCATTTGTACTTGGTCTATAATTTTCAAACTGCTCTGTGGAATCCTTGGGATCTTGAATGGTATCTCAAGGACTGCAGAGCTAACGGTGGCGGCCAAGGAAGAGTAAAGGAGCTATGGAGGCAGGGTTTGGGGTATTTCCCCCTGCATCCAACCAAAAAGCAGTTCCACTTTTATTTTGCTTATATTCTAAACATCTGTAAAAATTTTGTTTGAAGAAAGAACTCCACTGCTAAAAATGAAAGAAAAAAAAGAAAACCAAAACCACTACTGAGCCACTGGAGATTGGGGGGTGGGGGGGTGGGAAAAGGGTGTTTTACTATTCTCCACACAAGCCGCTAATTCACATTTTTTCTTCTGTCTTTAGTCTAGTCCTCAAAGGTTAGTTGCCCTTCCACTAAATTATGTGCAATTAAGTCCACTCTCTCTGGGTTTCACGTTTCTTGCTAATAACTTAAATCCCTTCTGGTACTGAAATGAATGACCTTATAATTTCGTCACAGAAAACCAGAGCAGAAAATAAACTCATAAATTTCCTTTCTAATCTCATAATGAATTAAGTAAAGCATTTATGCCAGCTTATTAGCTACAAATAAGCTAAATTAGTTCATTAGTATCAGGTGACAAAGTTAAGAAAATGGTTTTTTGCAGGGCTTATCAAACCGGTCTTGTAATTTGATACTCAGAATAAAAATTGAAATTTTAAAATTTTAATTAATGTTAATTAAAAACTGAAATTTTATATCATATGGGCCACAGATTAAGACAGCAAGTTATAATTTGTCAACAGAACTGTATAATAAACACACCTAAGCCTAACTTAGGGGTTTGCTAATTTTACTCCCCTCTGGGTAACAGCCAATATTCTACTTTTAGACAAAACAGGTAAGTACAGGTCGGCCTCGATTCACAAAGTACACAAGTTATGACGAACTGCACTTACCACCACCCTTTTCTTTTTAATACCTCACTGTCTTGATCACGGTAGCTTTATAAATCTTGAAATCAGGCAGATAGTCCTCCAACTCTGTTCTTTTTCCAAGTCATTTTGGCTATTCCAAGTCCTTTTATTTAAACTTAAATTTTCAGATCACTTCCTCAGTTTCTACATAAAAGCCTACTGGGCTTTTGTGTAGAATCCACAGATTAATTCAGGGAAGACTGACATATGAACAACACTGAGTCTTCAGATTCATGAACATGGTATTTCTCTCCACTTATTTAGGTCTTCATAATTTTTTGCAGCGATTTTTTTTTTTAATAATTTTTATTGTGCTTTAAGTGAAAGTTTACAAATCAAGTCAGCTTCTCACACAAAACCCACATACACCTTGCTACATGCTCCCAGTTACTCTCCCCCTAATGAGACAGCCTGGTCTCTCCCTCCTCTCTCTTTTCATGTCCATTTCACCAGCTTCTAACCCCCTCTACCCTCTTATCTCCACTCCAGGCAGGAAATGCCAACATAGTCTCAAGTGTCCACCTGACCCAAAAAGCTCACTCCTCACCAGCATGCCTCTCCAACCCACTGTCCAGTCCAATCCATGTCTGAAGAGTTGGCTTCGGGAATGGTTCCTATCCTGGGCCAACAGAAGGTCTGGGGGCCATGACCAACGGGGTCCTTCTAGTCTCAGTCAGAGCATTAAGTCTGGTCTTTTTATGAGAATTTGGGGTCTGCATCCCACTGCTCTCCTGCTCCCTCAGGGGTTCTCTGTTGTGTTCCCTGTCAGGGCAGTCATCAGCTGTAGCTGGGCACCATCTAGTTCTTCTGATCTCAAGATGTAGTCTCTGGTTCACGTGCCCCTTTCTGTCTCTTGGGCTCATAATTGCCTTGTGTCCTTGGTGTTCTTCATTCTCCTTTAATCCAGGTGGATTGAGACCAACTGATGCATCTTAGATGGCTGCTTCCTAGTGTTGAAGACCCCAGATGCCACTCTTCAAAGTGGGATGCAGAATGTTTTGTTAATAGATTTTATTATGCCAATTGACTTAGATGTCCCCTGAAACTATGGTCCCCAAACCCCTGCCCCTGCTACACTGGCCTTCGAAGCATTCAGTTCATTCAGGAAACTTCTTTGCTTTTGGTTTAGTCCAGTTGTGCTGACCTCGCCTGAATTGTGTGTTGTCTTTCCCTTCACCTAAAGTAGTTCGTATCTACTATATAATTAGTGAATACCCCTCTCCCATCTCCCTCCCTCCCCCCTCTTGTAACCACAAAAAAATGTGTTCTTCTCAGTTTAAACTATTTCTCAAATTCTTATAATAGTGGTCTTATCTGTCCTTTCGGAACTGACTAATTTCACTCAGCGTAATGCCTTCAGGTTCCTCCATGTTATGAAATGTTTCAAAGATTCCTCACTGTTCTTTACTGATGTGTAGTATTCCAGCGTGTGAATATACCATCATTTATTTACCCATTCATCTGTTGATGGGCACCTTCGTTGCTTCCATCTTTTTGCTACTGTAAACAGTGCTGCAATAAACATGGGTGTGCATATATCTGTTCGTGTAAAGGCTCTTATTTCTCTAGGATATATTCCGAGGAGTGGGATTGCTGGATCGTATGGTAGTTCTATTTCTAACTTTTTAAGGAAGCGCCAAATCGATTTCCAAAGTGTTGTACCATTTAACATTCCCACCAGCAGTGTAGAAGTGTTCCAATCTCTCCACAGCCTCTCCAACATTTAATCTTTTGTGTTTTTTGGATTAATGCCAGCCTTGTTGGAGTGAGATGAAATCTCATTGTAGTTTTGATCTGCGTTTCTCTAATGGCTGATGATCGTGAACATTTCCTCATGTATCTGTTAGCTACCTGAATGTCTTTAGTGAAGTGTCTATTCATATCTTTTGCCCATTTTTTAATTGGGTTATTTGTCTTAATTGAGTTTTTGCAGTATCATGTAGATTTTAGAGACCGGGCACTGTCTGGAAATGTCATAGCTAAAAACTTTTTCCCAGTCTGTAGGTAGTCTTTTTACCCTTTTGGTGAAGTCTTTGGATAAGCACAGGTGTTTGGTTTTTAGGAGCTTCCAGTTATCTAGTTTTTCTTCTGCATTCTTAACAATGTCTTGTATACTGTTTATGCCATGTATTAGGGCTCCTAGCATTGTCCCTATTTTTTCTTCCATGATCTTTATCATTTTAGATTTTTTATTTAGGTCTTTGATCCATTTTCAGTTAGTTTTTGTGCATGGAGTGAGGTATGGGTCTTGTTTCATTATTTTGCACATGGATATCCAGTTATGCCAGCACCATTTGTTAAAAAGGCTGTCTTTTCCCCATTTAACTGTTTTGGGGCCTTTGTCAAATATCAACTGCTCATATGCGGATGGATTTATGTCTGGATTCTCAATTCTGTTCCATTGGTCTATGTATCTGTTGTAGCAGTACCAGGGTATTTTGACTACTGTGGCGGTATAACAGGTTCTAAAATCAGGTAAAGTAAGGCCTCCCACTTGGTTCTTCTTTTTCAGTAATGCCTTATTTATCTGGGGCCTCTTTCCTTTCCATATGAAGCTGATGATTTGTTTCTCCACCTCTTTAAAGAATGTCGTTGACATTTGGATCGGAATTGCATTAAATGTATAGATCGCTTTTGGTAGAAGAGACATTTTTATAATGTTAAGTCTTCCCATCCATGAGCAAGGTATGCTTTTCCACTTATGTAAGTCCATTTTGGTTTCTTGCAGAAGTGTACTATAATTTTCTTTGTATAAGTCTTTTACATCTCTGGTAAGATTTATTCCTAAATATTTTATCTTCTTGGGGGCTACTGTAAATGGCATTGATTTGGTGATTTCTTCTTCGATGTTCTTTTTGTTGGTGTAGAGGAATCCAACTGATTTTTGTATGTTCATCTTGTATCATGATACTCTGCTGAGCTCTTCTATTAGTTTCAGTAGTTTTCTGGAGGATTCCTTAGGGTTTTCTGTGTATAAGATCATGTCGTCTGCAAACAGAGATAATTTTACTTCTTCCTTGCCAATCTGGATGCCCTTTATTTCTTTATCTAGCCTAATTACTCTGGCTAGGACCTCCAACACAATGTTGAATAAGAGCAGTGATAAAGGCCATCCTTGTCTGGTTCCTGATGTCAGTGGGAATGCTTTCAGGCTCTCTCCATTTAGGGTGATGTTGGCTGTTGTCTCTGTATAAATGCCCTTTATTATGTTTGGGAATTTTCCTTCTATTCCTATTTTTCTGAGACTTTTTATCATGAATGAGTGTTGAACTTTGTCAAATGCCTTTTCTGCATCGATAAAATAATGTGATTCTTGTCTTTTATTTACATGGTGGATTACAGTAATTGTTTTTCTAATGTTGCACCATCCCCACATACCTGGTATGAATCCCACTTGGTCATGGTGAATTATTTTTTTGACATGTTGTTGAATTCTATTGGCTAGAATTTTGTTGAGGATCTTTGCTTCTACGTTCATTAGGGATATAGGTCTATAATTTTCTTTTCTCGTGGTGTCTTTACCTGGTTTTGGTATCAGGGATATGGTGGCTGCAGCAATATTTTGAAGTTTTCATAGTACATGTCTTGGAATTCTTTTAACGGATTTACTCCTAAGCTGAAAAGACAGGAAAGAAAGAAAAGGCCAAGGTGGATGTCAGAGGAGACTCTGAAACTTGCTCTCGAAACGTCTAGCAGCTAAACCAAAAGGAAGAAATGATGAAGTAAAAGAAATGAACAGAAGATTTCAAAGGGCAGCTCAAGAAGACAAAGTACAATATTATAACGACATGTGCAAAGAGTTGGAGATAGAAAACCAAAACGGATGAATACACTCAGTGTTTCTCAAGCTCAAAGAACTGAGGAAAAAATTCAACCCTGGAGTTGCAATAGTGAAGGATTCTATGGCGAAAATACTAAATGATGCAGGAAGCATCAAAAGAAGATGGAAGGAATACACAGGGTCATCACACGACGTTCAACCATCTCAAGAGGAAGCACATTATCAAGAACTGATGGTACTGAATGAAGAAGTCCAAGCTGCACTGAAGGCCCTGGGAAAAATCAAGGCTTCAGGAATGGACGGAATATCAGTTGAGATGTTTCAACAAACCAGTGGAGCGCTGGAAATGCTCACTTATTTATGTCAGGAAATTTGGAAGACAGCTGCCTGGCCATTTGACTAGAAGAGGTCCACATTTATGCCTATTCCCAAGAAAGGTGATCCAACCGAATGTGGAAATTATCAAACAATATGATTAATAACACACCCAAGTAAAATTTTGCTGAAGAACATTCAAAAACAGCTGTAGCAGTATATCGACAGGAAACTGCCAGAAATTTAGGCCGGATTCAGAAGATGACGTGGAACCAGGGACATCATTGCTGATGTCAGATGGATCCTGGCTGAAAGCAGAGAATACCAGAAGGATGTTTACCCGTGTTTTATTGACTATGCAACGGCATTCAACTGTGTGGATAGTAACAAATTATGGACAACATCAGGTAGAATGGGAATTTCAGAACCTTTAATTGAGCTCATGAGGAACCTTTGCATAGATCAAGAGACAGTTGTTCAGACAGAACAAGGGGATACTACGTGGTTTAAAATCAGGAAAGGTGTGCGTCAGGGTTGTATCCTTTCACCATACCTATTCAATCTGTATGCCGAGCAAATAATCCTAGAAGCTGGACTATATGAAGAATGCGGCACCAGGATTGGAGGAAGACTCATTAACAACCTGCATTATACAGATGACACAACCCTGGTTGCTGAAAGTGAAAAGGACTTGAAGCACTTACTGATGAAGATCAAAGACCACAGCCTTCAGTACAGATTACATCTCAACATGAAACAGAAATCCTCACAACTGGACCAATAAGCAACATCATGATAAATGGAGAAAGGACCGAAGTTGTCAAGGATTTCCTTTTACTTGGATCCACAATCAACAGCCATGGAAGCAGCAGTCAAGAAATGAAAAGATACACTACACTGGGCAAATCTGTGGCAAAGAACTTCTTTAAAGTGTTGAAAAGCAAAGATGTCATCTTGAACACTAGGTGCACTTGACTCAAGCTATGGTATTTTCAATCATGTCATGTGTGTGCGAAAGCTAGACAATGAATAAGGAAGACCGAAGAAGAACTGACGCCTTTAAACTGTGGTGCTGGCAAAGAATACTGAATATACCATGAATGCCAAAATAACAAACAAATTTGTCTTGGAAGAAGTACAACCAGAATGCTCCTTAGAAGCAAGGATGGCAAAATGGCATTTTACATACTTTGGACATGTTGTCAGGAGGGATCAGTCCTTGGAGAAGGACATTATGCTTGGTAAAGTTGAGGGTCAGCAGAAAAGAGGAAGACTCTCAATGAGATGGATTGACACAATGGCTGCAATAATGAGCTCAAGCGTAACGATTTTAAGGATGGGATAGGACCAGACACCGTTTCGTTCTATGGTACACAGGGTTGGTATGAGTTGGAAACAACTTGACAGCACCTAACAATAGCAACAGTACTCCTATGCATTTCGTAGTTTTGATTCTACTATATAAATGGTATTTTTTTTTTTTTTTAATTTCCAGTTCTTCATTGCTAGTATACTGAGTTAAAATGATTTTTGTATACTGATCTGCAACCCTGCTCTCTTAGGCTGTGGTCTCTAGAGGAGTAAAACCCGTGAAGCATATGTATAAATATATAGAAACACACACACACACACACGCACACATATGTTCATGAATAGACATATATATGTAGAAACAGATAGGGAGAGATTTATTTCAAGGAAACGGCTCATACAGTTGTAGAGGCTGGCAAGTCTCAAGTCTGTGCGTCAGATGTCAGGCTAGAGGCCTCTCCTGACTCACATGGGTTGCAGGGGCCAACAAACCCAAATCGGCAGGTCAGATGGCAGGTTACTGGCTCACAGGGCTGCAGGAGCTGGCAAAATCCCAAATCTGCAGGTCAGATGGCAAGTTGCTGGCTCACATCCCAAGAACCGGAGGTCAAAGGATGACAAGTCCGTTTCAGGATTCAGAGACAGTGAGCTTTGCCAGAACATCTATATATACTGGATGCAGACCACACCCCCAAGAAAACTCTCCTCTCAACTGACTAGCTCCTCACATCAGATCACAAAATGGAGGATAATTACATTATATCTGCCGAGCCACTGAGAATTATGGCCTAGCCAGGTTGACATATAACCTTAATCATCACATTTGCTAAAATCACTTGCTAGTTCTTATCATTTTTTTGTAGATTCCACAGGATATTTATATAAATGATCATTTCATCTCTGAATACAGACAGTTCTACTTTTTCCATTGCAATCTGAATGGCTTTTGTTTCTTTTTCTCACCTTAATACACTGGTTAAAACCTCCACTACAATGTTGAACAGAAGTGGTGAGAACAGATATTATTGCCTTGTTCCTTATCTTAAGAGGAGAACACCTTTAAATATGATGTTAGCTGTCTATTTTTCATGAAGTCCCTTTAAAAGAGTTGAGGAAATCCCCTTTATTGCTAGCTTGCTGAGAGTTTTCATCAGGAATGGAGGCTAGATTTTGTTAAATGCTTTTTTTGTACCTATTAAGAACATCCTATAATTTCACTTTTTTATTCTGTTAATATAGTTCTACTCTGCACACAAGGCATCACCATGCATCAGAATCAACCTGATGGCAACTAGCAATAACAGCAACATGTTGAATTACATTATATTCATTGATTTTTCTAATGTTAAGCCAACCTGCATTCCTGACATAAACCATATTTGGCCATGGTGTGTAATTCTCTTTATATATTGCTGGGTTGGATTTTCTAAAATTATGTTAAGAATTGTTGTATCTATGTTCATGAGTGTCTTAGTTTCCAAGTACTGCCTTAACAAAAAATACCACAAGTGGGTGGCTTTAATGAACAGGAATCTATTGTCTCACGGTTTGGGAAGACAGATGCCTAAATCGGGGCGTTGGCTCTATGGGGGTCATTCTTAGTCGGCAGCCGTGGGTATTTCTTGACATCCTTTGGTTTGTAGATGGTTCTCACACGGCCTCTTCCATGTGTGTGTCTATTCTGCTCTTTTTATCGTACATCACTTAGAAGTAATTACATTTAGACCCATCCTACTATGGTCTGGCCTTAGTAACATAACAAAAAACCCTATTTCTGAAAAGGGTCATATTAACAGGTACAGGGGTTAGGACTTCCAACATATCTTTCTGAGGGACACAGTTGTTGGTCTGTAGTTTTGTTTTCTTATCATCTCTTGCCTGGTTTTGGTATGATAATACTGATGTCATAGAATGAGTTGGAAAATAATCCTTCCTCTACAATTTTCTGGAGTTTTTGTAGAAAACTCAGGTAATTAATTTAAGACCTGTATTATGTAATATGTTTTCTTCCTTAAATGTCTGGTAGGATTTAACAACGCAGCCATTTGGGCCAAAAGTTTTCTCTGTAGGAGTTTTTAACTAAAAATTCAGTTTTTCTATTAGATATAAAACTATCAGGTTATTTATCTCTTCTTGACTATTCAAAGGTATTTGTGCGCATCACAACAAATTGTAGATAACATTGCAAAGAATGAGAATTCTAGAACACTTCATTGAACTCATGCCAGCACCTATACATACAGCAACAGGCAGTTGTTCAAACAGAATAAGGGGATATCGCGTGGTTTAAAATCAGGAAAGGTGCGTGTCAGGGTTGCATCCTTTCACCATACTTACTCCATCTTTATGCTGAGCAAATAATATGAGAAGCTGGGGTATATGAAGAACACAGCATCAGGATTGGCGGAAGACTCATTAACAACCTGCATTATACAGATGACACAACCTTGCTTTCTGAAAGTGAAGAGGATTTGAACCACTTACTGATGAAGATCAAAGACCACAGCCTATTGGTATTGATTACATCCAACACAAAGAAAACAATCTCACAACTGAACCAATACACAACATCATGACAAATGGAGAAAAGACTGAAGTTGTGAAGGATTTCATTTTGCTGGGATCCACAATCAACACCTATGGAAAGAGCAGTCAAGGAATCAAATGACGCACTGCATTGGGGAAATCTGCTGCAAAAGACCTTCTAAAGTGGTAAAAAGCAAAGATGTCACTTTAAGGACTAAGGTGCACCTCACCCAAGCCATGGCATTTTCAGTGACTGGTGCATGTGCATGCAAAAGCTGGACAATGAAAAAGGAACACCAAAGAATTGCTGCCTTTGAATTATAGTGTTGGCAGAGAATATTGAGTATGCCATGGACAGCCAGAAGAACAAACAAGTAAATCTGTCTTGAAAGAAGTACAGCCAAAATGCTCCTTAGAAGGAAGGATGGTGAGACTTTATCTCATGTACTTCGGACATGTTATCAGGAGGGGCCAGTCCCTGGAGAAGGACGTCATTCTTGGTAAAAATAGAGGCTCAGTGAAAAAGAAGATTCTTAGCAAGATGGACTGACACAGTGGCTGCAGCAATAGGCTCAAACAAAGCAATGCCTGTGAGGATGGTACAGGACCAGGGAGGGTTTCATTCTGTTGTACATAAGGTTGCCATGAGTTGGAACCAACTCAACAGCACCTAACAACAACAACCTCTTCTTGAGTGAGCTTTGGTAGTTTGTATTTTTCAAGGAATTTGTCCTTTTCATGTAAATTGTCAATTTACTGGAATTAAGTTGTTCATAATATTCCCTTTATTATTCTTTAACTGACTGTAGCATCTATAATGAGATAATCTATTTCTGATACCTATAATTTGTATCTTCTCTTTTATTCCAATGTGGCCAGAAGTTCACCTATTTCATTGACCTCAAAGATTTTTGGTTTCATTAATTTTCTCTGTTGTTTTTCTCTTTTCTCAGCAATTTCTGTTCTCTTTATTTCCTTTCTTCTGCATATTTTTTTGGTTTAATTGATTCTTTTTCTAGTTTCTTAAGATGGAAACTTAGGTAATTAATTTAAGACCTTTATTCTTTTCTAATATAGATATTTAGTGTTCTATTGTTTTAGCTGCATTCCATAACTTTTTATATGTTGTGTTTCATTTTCATTTAACTCAAAATACTCTTTATTTAGAATTGTGTTACTTAGTTTCCAAACATTTAGCAATTTTCCAGATATCTTTCTGTTACTGATTTCTAATTGAATTCCATTGTGCACAGAAAAGATATTTTGTATGCTTTGAATCATATTAAATTTATTAAGACTTATTTTATGGCTCAGAATACGATTTATCTTGGTAAATGTTCTTTGTGAACTTGAAATTAATGCATGCTCTGTGTTTAAATATAAAAAGCTTGCAAGAATATACTATTTCCAAAATGCATAACATGTATTATGTAATATGCTCTAATATTTACATATTATAATAATGAATGTCATTAATAATTAACAAACTGATGACCAGAAAATTCATATAACTGGTCTGTCCTATTCTCTGCCCTTGTCAGTGTACCTACATGCCACTATAATCTCATTCTTTACTCTCAAAGTAATTTTTAAATAGGCTCATCATGTATTATTTAGGCTTATTGGAAAAGAAAGTCAAAATTAAAGTTATTATTCATTAATTTACACCCCTCATTCAATAAATATATTTTGAATATTTACGAGAGGCATTATTCAAAAGAGAAACAATGCTGAGAAAATGCAAGGTCACATAATTATTTAAAAATAAAATGTGATAACCTGAGCTTTTACAAGATAAATCTTGATTTATATCCCCAGAAAAACAGTGAAGTCAAATCAATTTCTCTGTGACCCAAATAAATTAGCAAAGTACTTACTACCCAGCTTTCAGTAAAAAAGTGTCTGGCCTTTTAAATGTGGAATTCAGTCTCTTTATAAAGTATGAAGTAGCATAATAGCCAGAAGGAGATACTGCTTTTCAATAACTCTTAAAAAAAACCTTTACAGAGCCGTTTACTTTTTGCACTGTTACACATTTTCAAGAGCTGGGCATTTAGAATATTTATACCAAAAGCCCTGTCTTGAGAGATAATTACATATTAAATAAAAACTTCACATTCATAAAAATCATCAATTGCAGCAGAGCACCTAGCATAGTGTCTGACACAGAGCAGATGCTCAACAAACGCAGGCTGAATAAAAAAGCAAACACAATTCAGGTGTTCACTTTCCCAATCAAATTTTTACAATGCATTTCTTTTCTAATTCTCTACCCTTTTGGTCATATTAATCATGAATCGAATATGGTCACTGTGGGATTATCAGTCCAAGGCAAAGAGCATGAAAGCTCTGTACTAATTTTAAAAAGGCACTCTTTTGAGAAGATTATTTATGAGTGCCCTTAGCTGCAACAAGTACCTCAGTAGAAATTTAGTTATTCTCAGTGACTTCCCAAGATCTTCACCAGGCTGAATTAAGAAGGAGCCACTGAAAACTCAGCATCAGAATAAAGGCCGCAGGAAGAATACAGGTTAGATAAAGTGATAGACAGCTAAGTATTAGAAGTTACTACAGATCAGAGAGTCATGACTGACCGGAGAGAAAAAAGACATAATGAGAGCTCTCTCCCCACTCTAATCACTGTTCGACACTGCTCTGGAGCTCTGCTTCCTGGTGCTTGAAAACGTTTAAAATAGGCATTAAATAAGAAAGAAATCACAGGATTTTTATACTTACTGGTAAATGTTCAAGTAACGAAGTTACACTCTCAGACACATATATTATGCTTCCATCTGTCATGATTGCTAAAAAAAAACCATCAAGAGCCTGAAATTAAACATAATGGTCAGTTAAATGAAAATAAAAAAAGCATTTCATGTGACAGAAATAAAAATCTAGCTAAGATAAATGACAGGGCACTTAATGTAACTTATTTGGAAATATCCAGAGAACTGTCAAAATGTTAGCTTTTCCCCTTTATGATACCTTATTATACATCTTTGTGCATTTTAAAATGCTTCTGAAAACAACTACACTCTAGCTATCTACTGCACAGTTTCTAAAAGAGACAGGCTTAATGCTCTACCTTGACTATATATATATATATATATATATATATATATATGTTATGACTTATTTGAAGCTGTTAACATTTTCAAACTACAATGCCATATGTCTTAGACACACAAAAAGGAACATATGATTATCTTTTGGATATGTTAAGAGAAGTGTATGATTGAGTGCAGGGAGATCCATGAGGGATAAAGCGGAAGGGAGTGGTAAGAAATTAGGCTGAAAAACTAGGCTGGGGGTCAGATCATGAAAGGCCTTGAGTTAAGACATATGGACTTTGTTCTATATACAACAGAAAGTCAACAGAAGGCTTTACAGCAGGAAGGTGTGCCTCAACAAGAGTAGTTTGGAAGTCTTAAAGGCTCTAAAACGGATTTAGAGAGAAAAGTGGCTTCTGGAAGAGTTGAAGAAGTTAATCAGGATCTGAACAAAATCAGAGGCACTAGGAATAGAGACGGACTTAGCAATACTGCGAAAAGTGAAGTTAAAGTTCAGGTGAGAAGTCAGAACAGAGATACAAGGCTTAATAATAAGCCATAAATATACTTCACATATTACCAAGTATTTTCATTTGAGAATTCTAGGACCAGAAGTGACAACTGGAGAAATGAGATCTACAAAACAAAGAAGCATGCCAAAGACAAGTCCTTGGGGGGGAATTACCTATACAAGGGAAGTACTAGGAGGAAAAATGCCAGAACAAATAGAACATACCATTGGCGAAGAAGCCAGTGGAACAGAGAGTAACAAGGTGAATGGGAGAGGAAGAGAGGTGGTTCTGTGTAAAATCAGATAAAATAGGATAAGGAATGAGAAAATAAGAAACAAATTTAGGTTACTTTCAAAAGGGTCATTTCAAGAGGCAGGCAAGCCAGATTTAATGAGTTTAGAAATGAGTGGGTGATCAGAAGGCTATTATAAACCACTCTCATGAACTTCTGAAGGGAAGAAAAGACAATAAGTTTAAGGGGACCAAGAACAGAGGGAAGGCTTTTTTTTTTTTTAACAAGACCACCTGAAGTATATATTTGCAGGCCGAGGGAAAGGAGGATCCAGCTGCGAGACGTGGCCATTTATATATATGCACAATACAGATAAATGATTAAGGTCTAAAATAACAGGCTCAAATAAACAGGTTAAGAGGCTAGCAAGCTACTCAGCAACCCCTATACCTCCACCACAAATTGCTTTCCTATATTCTTCCTGTGTCCATTTTCTGTTATGTGTCTACCACTCGTTTGTCAGTTTATCATACTGTGGTGGCTTACATGTTGCTGTGATGCTAGAAGCTATGCCACCAGTATTTCAAATATCAGCAGGGTCACCCAAGGTGGACAGGTTTCAGTGGAGCTTCCAGACTAAGACAGACATGGTAGAAGGACCTAGTGGTCTATTTCTGAAAAGAATTAGCCAATGAAAATCTTATGAATAACAGTGGAACTGGTATAGTGCTGGTAGATGAGGCCCTTAGGCTGGAAGGAACTCAAAATACAACTGGGGAATAGCTGCCTCCTCAAAGTAGAGCTGGCCTTAATGATGCAGATGGACTAAAGCTTTCAGGACCTTCATTTGCTGATGTGGCACAACTCAAAATGAGAAGGAACAGCTGCAAACATCTATTAGTAATTGGAATGTGGACTGTATGAAGTATGAATCTAGGAAAACTGGAAGTCATAGCAAATGGAAATGAACATGTAAGATCGATATCCTAGGCATTACTGAGCTGAAATGGACTGGTACTGACCATTCTGAATTGGACAATCATGTGGTCTACTACACCAGTAATGACAAATAGTATAGGAATGGTGTCGCAGTCATTGTTCATCATCAAAAATAACATTTCAGGATAGAGAAACAAATCACTAATTTCATATGGAAGGGAAAGAACCCCCGGATAAGCAAAACATTACTGAAAAAGAAGAAGAAAGTGGGAGGCCTTACCCTACCTGATTTCAGAACCTATTCTATAGCTACAGTAGTCAAAACAGCCTGGTACTGGTACAACAACAGGCACATAGACCAGTG
Organism: Elephas maximus indicus; assembly: GCF_024166365.1. Classification (NCBI taxonomy): domain Eukaryota; kingdom Metazoa; phylum Chordata; class Mammalia; order Proboscidea; family Elephantidae; genus Elephas; species Elephas maximus. The sequence continues at coordinate 105,782,095 of NC_064823.1, read as the reverse complement.
GAACAGAATTGAGAACCCAGATATAAATCCATCCACGTATGAGCAGCTGATATTTGACAAAGGACCAGTGTCAGTCAATTGGGGAAATAATAGTCTTTTTAACAAATGGTGCTGGCATACCTGGATATCCATTTGCAAAAGAATGAAACAGGACCCATACCTCATACCATGCACAAAAACTAACTCCAAGTGGATCAAAGACCTAAACATAAAGACTAAAACGATAAAGATCATGGAAGAAAAAATAGGGAGAACCCTAGGAGCCCTAATACAGGGCATAAACAGAATACAAAACATTACCAAAAATGATGAAGAGAAACCAGATAACTGGGAGCTCCTAAAAATCAAACACCTATGCTCATCTAAAGACTTCACCAAAAGAGTAAAAAGACCACCTACAGACTGGGAAAGAATATTCAGCTATGACATCTCAGGCCAACGCCTGATCTCTAAAATTTACATGATTCTGTCAAAACTCAACCACAAAAAGACAAACAACCCAATCAAGAAGTGGGCAAAGGATATGAACACACATTTCACTAAAGAAGATATTCAGGCAGCCAACAGATACATGAGAAAATGCTCCCGATCATTAGCCATTAGAGAAATGCAAATTAAAACTACGATGAGATTTCATCTCACATCAACTAGACTGGCATTAATCCAAAAAACACAAAATAATAAATGTTGGAGAGGCTGCGGAGAGATTGGAACTCTCATACACTGCTGGTGGGATTGTAAAATGGTACAACCACTTTGGAAATCCATCTGGCGTTATCTTAAACAGTTAGAAATAGAACTACCATACAACCCAGAAATCCCACTCCTCGGAATATACCCTAGAGATACAAGAGCCTTCACACAAACAGATATATGCACACCCATGTTTATTGCAGCTCTGTTTACAATAGCAAAAAGCTGGAAGCAACCAAGATGTCCGTCAACGGATGAATGGGTAAATAAATTGTGGTATATTCACACAATGGAATACTACGCATCGATAAAGAACAGTGACGAATCTCTGAAACATTTCATAACATGGAGGAATCTGGAAGGCATTATGCTGAGCGAAATGAGTCAGTTGCAAAAGGACAAATATTGTATAAGACCACTATTATAAGATCTTGAGAAATAGAAAAAACGGAGAAGAACACATACTTTTGTGGTTACAAAGTGGGGAGGGAGGGAGGGAGAGGGCTTTTTATTGATCAATCTGTAGATAAGAACTGCTTTGGGTGAAGGGAAAGACAACACTCAATACAAGGAAGGTCAGCCTAATTGGACTGGATTAAAAGCAAAGAGGTTTCCGGGATAAAATGAAAGCTCCAAAGGTCAGCGTAGCAGGGGCTGGGGTCTGGGGAACTTGGTTTGAGGGGACTTCTAACTCAATGGGCAAAATAATTCTATTATGAAAACACTCTGCATCCCACTTGGAATTGTGGCGCCTGGGGTCCTAAATGCCAACAAGTGGCCATCTAAGATACATCAATTGGTCTCAACCCACCTGGAGCAAAGGCAAAGGAAGCACACCAAGGTCACACGACAACTAAGAACCCAAGAGACAGAAAGGGCCACATGAACCAGAGACCTACATTATCCTGAGACCAGAAGAACTAGTTGGTACCCGGCCACAATCGATGTCTCCCCTGTCAGGGAGCACAACAGACAACTCCTGAGGGAGCAGGAGACCAATGGGATACAGACCCCAAATTCTCATGAAAAGACCATACCTAATGGTATGATTGCGACTAGAGGAATCCCAGAGACAATGCTCCCCAGAACTTCTGACGGCACAGGACAGGAACCATCCCCGAAGACAAATCATCAGGCATGAAAAGGACTGGTCAGTGGGGGGGAGAGAGATGCTGAAGAAGAGTGAGCTAATTAAATCAGGTGGACACTGGAGAGTGTGTTGGCAACTCTTGACTGGAGGGCGGATGGGAAGATAGAGAGAGAGGGAAGATGGCAAAATTGGCACGAAACGAGAGACTGTAAGGGCTGAGTCAATAGGGGGAGAGCCAAGTGGGAGAAGGGAGTAAGATGTATGTAAACCTACATGTGACAGACTGATTGGAATGGTAAATGTTCACTTGAAGCTTAATAAAAATTAAAAAATAAAATAAAATAACATTTCAGGATCTATCCTGACGTACAATGCTGTCAGTGACAGGATACTATTCATATGCTGTCATGGACTGAACCGTGTCTGCCAAAATATCTGGCAAGTTGGCTAGGTCATGATTCCCAGTATTGTATGATTGTCCACCATTTTGTCATCTGATGTGATTTCCCTATGTGCTGTAAATCCTATCACTATGACGTTAATGAGATGGATTAGCAGCAGTTATGTTGAAGAGATCTACAAGATCAGAGTGTGTCATAAGTCAATCTCTTTTGAGATATAAAAGAGAGAAACAAGCAGGCAGACAGGGGGACCTCATACCACCAAGAAAGCAGTGCCAAGAGCAAAGGTCCCCATGCAGAGCAGCTCCTAATCCAAGGGAAGACTGATGACAAGAACCTTCCTTCTGAGCCAACAGAGAGAAAACCTTCCCCTGGAACTGACACCCTGAATTTGGATTTGTAGCCTACTAGATTCTGAGAGTAAACCTCTGTTTGTTGAAGCCATCTACTTGTGGTATTTCTGTTACAGCAGCACTGGGTAACTAAGAAGTACACCTATAAAGAACACCAGTTAATATCACTATTATTCCAATTTACGCACCAACCGCTAAGGCCAAAGATGAAGAAATTGAAGATTTTTACCAACTTCTACAGTCTGAAATTGATCAAACATGCAATCAAGATGCACTGATAATTAGTGGTGATTGGGATGTGAAAGTGGGAAACAAAGAAGGTAGCTGGAAAATACGACCTTGGTGATAGAAATGATGCTAGAGGGTATGGCAGAATTTTGCAAGACCAACAACAACTTCTTCATTGCAAATACCTTTTTTTCAACAACATAAACAGTGATTATACACATGGACCTCGCCAGATAGAATACAAAGGAATCAAATTGACTACATCTGTGGAAAGAGATGATGGAAAAACTCAACATCGTCAGAATAAGGCCAGGAGCCGACTGTGGAACAGACCATCAATTGCTCATATGTAAGTTCAAGATGAAGCTGAAGACATTAGAACAAGTCCGTGAGGACCAAAGTATGACCTTGAACATATTCCACCTGAATTTAGGGACCAAGAATAGATTTGACGCACTGAACACTAATGACTGAAGACCAGACAAGCTGCAGAACGACATCAAGGACATCATACATGAAAAAACCAAAAGGTCATTAAAAAGACAGGAAAGAAAAAAAGAGCAAAATGAGTATCAGAAGAGACTCTGAAACTTGCTCTTGAATGCTGAGTAGATAAAATGAATGGAAGAAACGATGAAGTAGAACAGCTGAAAAGATTTCAAAGTGCGGCTCAAGAAGACAAAGTGAAGTATTACAATGACATGTGCAGAGACCTGGAGTTAGAAAACCAAAAAGGAAGAACACATGCCGCATTTCTCAAGCTGAAGGAACTGAAAAGAAAATTCAAGCCTCAAGTTGCAACACTGAAGGATTCTATGAGCAAAATATTGAATGACACAAGAAAGATCAAAAGAAGATAGAAGGAATACAAAGAGTTATCGTACCAAAAAGAACTGGTCAATGTTCAACCATTTTAGGAGCAAGCATATCATCAAGAGCCGATGATCCTGAAGGAAGAAGGCCAAGCTGCACTGAAGTCTTTGGTGAAAAACAAGGCTCCAGGAATTGACAGAGTACAAATTAAGATGTTTCAATGAACAGATGCAGCACTGGAAGTACTCAATCGTCTATGCCAAGAAATTTGGAAGACAGCTACCTGGCCAACCGACTGGAAGAGATTCATGTCTGTGCCCATCTCAAAGACAGGTGTCATTCCAACAGAATGAGGAAACTGTTGAACAATATCATTAATATCACATGCAAGTAAAATTCTGCTGCAGATAATTTGAAAATGGTTGCAGCAGTGTATCGACAGGAAACTGCCAGAAATTCACACTGGATTCAGAAGAAGACGTGGAACTAGGGATATCATTGCTGATGTCAGATGGACCTTGGCTGAAAGCAGAGAATACCAGAAAGATGTTTACCTGTGTTTTACTGACTCTGTAAAGGCATTTGACTGTATGCATAATAAATCATGGATGACATGCAAAGAATGGGAATTCCAAAACACTTAATTGTACTCACGTGGAACTTGTACACAGACTAAGAAGCAATTGTTCAAACAGAACAAGGGGATACTACGAGGTTTAAAATGAGGAAAGGTATACATCGGTTTTGTATCATTTCACCATACTTATTCAATCTGTATTCTGAGCTAATAATCTAAGAAGCTGGACTATATGAAGAAGGACACATAATGGCATCAGGATTAGAAGACGACTTATTAACAACTTGCGATATGCAGATGACACAACCTTGCTTTCTGAAAGTGCAGAGGACTTGAAGCCCTTACTGATGAAGATTAAAGACTACAGTGTTCAGTATGGATTATACCTTAACATGAAGAGAACAAAAATCCTCACAAGTGGACCAATCAGCAACATCATGATAAATGGGGAAGACTGAAGTTGTCAAGGGTTTCATTTTACTTGGATCCACAATCAATGCCCAGCGAAACAGCAGTCAAGAAGTCAAATGATGTACCGCATTGGGGAAATCTGCTGGAAAAAGCCTCTTAAAAGTGTTAAGCAGAAAGATGCCACTTTGAGGATGAAAGTGTACCTGATCCAAGCCATAGCATTTTCAATTGCCTCATATGCATGCAAAATCTGGATAATAAATAAGAAGAATTGATGCATTTGAATCATGGTGCTGAATACTGAATATACCATGGACTGTCAGAAGATCGAACAAATCTGTCTTTGAAGAAGTATAGCCAGGATGCTCCTTAGAAGTGAGGATGGTGAGACTTCACGTCATGTACTTTGGACATGTTATCAACAAGGACCAGTCCCTGGAGAAGGACATCATGCACGGTAAAGTAGAGGGTCAGCGAAAAAGAGGAATACCCTCAAAAAGATGGACTGACACAGGGCTACAACAAGGGGCTCAGACATAGCAATGATGGTGAAGATGGAGCAAGACCAGGCAGTATTTTGTTCTGTTGTACACGGTGCTGCTATGAGTCCAAACCAACAGCACCTAAGGACAAAACAACATCTATTTTTCTTGCTCTTAATTATTACCTCTAAAGTGTAACATCTTTGCTCCCTATTTATTTTTAATTTTCATGGAAACTGATACTGAATTCTGCATACTTTGTGTGCATAGGTGTTACCTATAATTATCCTATATAGGAAAGAGTAAAAAGTAGCAACATAAAACTGACAGGTATGAGAGGCTCAAAATTTTTGTGGATTTTATAATTCGTTGAGATATAATGTTCTGCAATTATAAATAAAAATGCTCTGAATTGTTTTCAAAGATAATTTTGTCAAAGGAGGACATTTGCTTAGTTCCTTTTAAAAATTTCTACTTGAATTAAGAACAGTTGCTTTTCAATGTATATTTTACCTTTTTATATTTTTAAAATACTGCGTTTATTATTATTTTGTGTTTGTTTTTAAGGTGAATTTTAATTTATTGTTAAAAAACATCCTATTCACAGTAGGATACGTTGTGTAATAATAACGTGATGAATGACACATATTATTCTTTGTTTGAATGTTGTTATAGTCCTCTCAGGTTGAAAAGTTGGTAGCTATAGGTTTCTGATTTTTATTAACCCTCTTAAAAACTCAGTACTGAAAATGTGAAAATTTAGCACTGCTTTACCATACAGTATTATTTGCTTACAATACTTATGTCAATTAATTTTAATTGAAGATATAGTTTACACTGAAATTTTACATTGAAATAAGGTTTTTCAATATTAAAACAATATTGCTAAAACTTATCAAAAGCAGTCACTCTTATAAATTATTTTGAGGAAAATAAAACTTCGAATATTAAATCTGGACATACCTCTAACATTAATTGTGTAAACTCTTCATTACTAAGGAATGTAGGTTTCCAGTCCTGTCGAATTTCACTAGCATCTGACTGGGCAGTGATTTCTGTGAACAGATTATTTGACACATTAGTGGCATACTCCAACCACCAGGCGGAGTACCAAGGTTCTACAGGTTGCCTCCTTGCTCCCCACTCTAAAAGACGAGCACCATAGGCAGTAACATTTATAATTCTAAGTATCAAGAGGTCCAGGTTTTGTTATGATGAAATATTTAAGCTAACGCGGCAAATTAGCTTCTTGTATTTAGTCTCCCGGGAATACAAGTCTGTCTGGTTTTTCTCTGGAGAGCTTCAATAGCCTTCCTTGCTGAGATGGGCTTGAGATTGCTTTCTGCTTCACACAACAACCAAACAATAAAAATCATCAATTACTACCATAAATGAAGAACAAGGTAGATTAGATCAAGTTTGCTCTAAGCATTATGAAATATTTTTTTCTTCTTCCTTCCTTGCCACTCAACCAATGATGACTAGAGACCAGGGTGGAGATAAGGATGTGAGCCCAGAGAAAGAGGCCAAGAAGGTTGGCCAGCCTGCTTTTATGTCCTCAGTCCTAGTGGTGTGGTGGTTAAGAGCTACGGCTGCTAACTAAAACGTCTGCAGTTCGAATCCACCAGGCGCTCCTTGGAAACTCTATGGGGCAGTTAGTTCTACTTTGTCCTACAGGGTCACTATGAGTCGAAATCAACTCGATGGCAATGGGTTTGTATTTTTTTGGCAGGCCTAACTATTGCCAGACAAAATGATTCCTCCCAGTCCTACTATATCTTACTTAACAAGGAGTCTAAATTAAGATTTCCGGGCAAAAACTTTCTCTTAATAATTCGATTGATTTTGCTTAGTGCCCTCTTTGCATATATTTTTAGTTGCAGGGAGCTAATGAAGAATTTGGAGATTCCTGGCTCTGGGTATACATTTTATGACAATTATTACTATTTTGCTACATACTTCTAATGAATTTAGTTATGAGAAAGGTATTCATAATTGATGAAACCTGAACAAATGTTTTTCCATTTTAAAAAGTAAACATATTAAAATAAAGCAGAATTAAAATTACAAAAGCTCTGTCTTTATACTCTACAAAATATACTTTGCAGTGAAAAAGTATGGGCTTTGTTTTTATTTTTTTATTACCAGAATATATAAATACAGCATATTAAAGTACCACCCAAAATTTGGCATACCAGAAATGCCTGTACTGTAATATGCAGAGTAACTAAGAAGTATAGCCACCAACTCTGTGGCATGTAGTTCTGCTTCTCAGCATGACATCAATTATATACATTCAAAACAGAGAATTTGAATCCACAAGTAAATCTCATCAAGTTTAGTTAAAACAGGCCTATTTTAGAGGGATAAGTATGTAAGAATTTCTTTTTAATTTAATGTAAATCTTATTTTTGTGAGAATTATATCTCAATTAAAAAAAACTGATTTACTAATAAACTGATGTCAAAATTAATCTTCTATTGTCAGAGGGAAATGTATGCATTTAATATCATTTCATTCAACAATCACTTATTGAGCTCTTACAATACATAAGGGATTGATTTCAAGGAGAGTACAACCTAAAAATGGGCACACAGGTTAGTGAGAATACTACTGTATTTGTGGAGGTGAAATATAGTGATAGTGGTAGCAATAAAATGATGAGAAGCAATTTGGGCACATTTACAGAAGAATGAATAAAATTTGCATATGGATACTAAAGAAGATGAAAAAAATCCAAAAGTCTTTTTAGGTTTGTGGCCTGTGTGACTGAAAGGACAGTGGTGTAAAATGGAAAAAGTAAAGTTGGAAGAGAGAGGTGACTTGACAAAATGCAAATGAATTCAGTTTTAGGTGCACTGAATTTGAGGACATGTGAAAGAAAAATCCAGAAGTTACATGGAAATAGAAGGATGAAAAGTTTGCATCTAAAAATACAGATTTGGTATTTAATAGAGAGGCAATACCTAAAGCTGTGGAATGAGGTAACCAAGGGAAAGAATGTAGGGAAAGGAAGAGTATAAAGGATAAGGCCACATCTGGAGGGCAGGGAAAAAAAACGGAGAGAAGTTAGTAGCAGTTAGGGAGGTGTTTTTTTTTTTTTACAGAGGAGGAGGTGATTGAAGAAATACAATATGTATAATGGAAACCAAGGGAAAAGAAAGCCAGTGGAGGACGGATTAAAACTTCTAGAGCTATAGAGATACAGAAGAGAATGAGGTGTAATTAACTATTATTTTATAGAAAACCTGTTGCCATCAAGTTGATTCCGACTCATAGTAACCCCATAGGACATAGCAGAACTGCCCCACTGGATTACCAAGGAATGGCTGTTGGATTCGAACTGCTGACCTTTTGGTCAGCAGCTGAACTCTTAACCACTGCGCCACCAGAGCTCCTTTACAAAGAGTAGTTATCAACGAAATTAACAAATATAATTTCAAAGAGTGGTGGAGCACAAACCAGGCTGGTAGGGCATTATTAAGTAAGCTGAAGAAGTACATAGAGGCTAGTTACAAACTGTCCTTTTGAGAAGTTTTAGAGTTTCATTTGCAATTGAAAAAGGAAAGTCCTTTCACAAGTTTTTCATATCTATTATCTCTGATATCAAAATCCATAATGTTCTTTAAATTTTCTTTTCATGACTCATTTAGTCAGGATGATTTTCTCAATTAACACATACTTTATTTTAAATCACTGTTTATTTCCCAGAGATACACTGAAACAAACAAACAAACACAAATTTTTAAGTGACACATAAGGTCTTCATGTTCTAGTTCTTGCTTTTCTTTCAAAGACACCCATGACTTTCCAACTCACACTGTGCTCCTGTTACACTGAACTCTCCCTGCTTGTCTGCTTTTGCACATACCATGTCCTCTGTGTGAAATGCTATTTTCCTTACTTAATCTAAAGACTCAGCTGAAAAAGCAGCTATGTTTAAGCCTTCCCTGACACATTCTTTGCTGTGTTCTCACTGCAAGTTTACAGTTTACAAGCACGTCTCACATTACAATTATCTGTACTGTAATTATATGTTTGCCTCCCTAGACCTGAGTTACTTGAGGGCCAGCACTGTTCTTGCATCCTGAGGGTCTAGGATATAGTAGGTTAAATAAATGTTTATTGAATGAAAGAACGAACACATTAGAAAATCTTTAAAAAAAAAAAAAAGACTGATTTCTTTGAGGGAGCATTCACAAGTATCAGAGGTTCTAATTCATTATGCTTTAAGGGACAGCAGTATGTTATAAAAAACAGAACCCGTTTACAAAGTAAAAAAATTTACCTTTATGTTTTCGTAAAAAATCAATACTCTTCTGTAGAACAGTGGATTTGTCCATCTTTCTAGCATTACCAGGAAGCATGGATCCCAGTTCTTTAATGAGAACATTAAACTGATCTCTACGTTTCTTTTCAGATTTGTTTCTAGACACTCTGATAAAATGAGAAATTAAAAAGTTTTAAAACAATCCATTTAATTACGCATATAGTTTAATACAATGCTCAATTTGAACATGACTACACAGCATTTACTTCTACCAATATATTGTTGTTGTGTGCTGCTGAGTTGATTCCAACTCATAGCAACCCTGTAGGACAGAGTAGAACTTTAATATTTATTTATATCCTAGATTACCAACAATAAACAGTTAATTTGGGCAATAATTTTTCATTTCTATTTATCACTAAAGAAACTTCTACATACTAAGCATTTGGACATACATGTTTTTACGAAAATGGGAGTAAGACAAACTGCATTCCAATCTCAGGTTTTATGTAATACAAAATTTACCAAGGATTGCTTTTTCTTTGTAAGGTTATTGTGAATATTACTGAGATTTTTTTGTGAAAATATAAATTATCAAAAATTATTCAATAAGAAGAAAATTATCCAGCCAATGGAACTTTTAAGTCATAAATAAAAATCTAAAAATGAAACTCCGCCTACCCCTACCCGCAGGCTTACCTACACATTCTTCCCCTTTATGCCTCTGTACTCTTTCATCCCAGCCTCCAACACTGAGCTGTAACCTTTGGTTTGCGTATCTGTCTCTCCATTAGGCTGCAGGCTCTTTAAGAACAGAGCCCACATTTTTTTATCAAGGCACTTAAGCACGCCACCTAACAAATAGGAAGCACTCAGAATATATGTGCTAAATGAAAAATTACTGCTATTCTACGGCAGCAAAATATGTAAATCACAGAAAAATAGATATATTGTGTTTTATAAAATGGGTCTTTTGAAAATTTACATACAAGTACTTTTAATTATAATTAATTGAATTGTATTTGCTGATTTCTATAAAATGTGATAATTTTTAGCTCTACTTTTGATAAATTTCAATACAGTCCTGATTTGTAATTTTTGGCTTTCAGCTTTGCAGCCATCTTTCTGCTCACTCTCCTCCCCCTGTGTAATATGAAGCAATAATCAGTAAACAAAGAGTTGCACTAGGAGCTGTTGATTCTTAAATGAATGCAATTATTTATAAATCAGCTGATTATTTTGTAACACCTCTAAATGTATGCTTTGTGAAGTCAGATTTTCTAATTCAGTTTTTGTTTAAGCAAAACATAATACTTTTATAAAAGATCAAAGGGTAATTTTAATTTACAGATTGAATACTGATATTCTAAGGTTTTTCCACCTTGATAATAATATAACTAAATTCTTAGGGCAAAGCGCTTCTGGAAATCATTGATTTGTTATTTATTTACTATTACATGTATTTTTATTCCTTTATTTACTATTTTACATCTCAAGTAGAACTACCTTTTTGCTTTATCCTTGTCATCTTCTTCCACCAAACCATCAAAAATACTACTGTCATCTCTAAAAGAGAAAAAAGAGTGAACAGAGAAAACAGGTGCAGACTCACCAAGCAACACTGATACTAAAATGACATGTGAATCAACTCAGTTATAGCCTAGGATTGCACTGATTCAAACTCACTAACTTGTTTACTAATAAATATTAGAAAAATCAAAGTTTAGCTATGTTTAGTTACAATTTTAAGAATTTATTTACAAGTATGAATTTTTAACGTATTTATTTAGCTCTACTATGTATAAAACAACGTGCTAAGTAAGAATTTAATTTAACCATGGCTTAAATATCTTGTTTCAAACTTTAAGTAATCAGTGATTACCTACAGATAGTGTATTTGCCATTTTATAAAATCATTCACTTGAAATTATTTTTATTAATCATAACAGCATAGTTTTAAAAACGTATTTTCTTAGACATATACTTTATAAAACCACAAATTAATCATAAATATCACAATACTTAGCATATTAACTTATACATTTTATTTACTGATTCATTTGACAAATGTTTATTAGCACCCATGTGCCAGGCACTGTTCTAGGCATGATTACAGAGCAGTGAACCAGACATATACGTCCCTGCTTTTCTGCACCTTATTTTCTAGTGGAAAGAAAGAAAAAAAGGAACAAACAGGAAAATGTATGATAAGCCTCATATTTTAAAAAATATGAGTTACTCGGTGGTTACTTTAGACTGAGTGGTCAAGGCAAGGACTTGCTGAGGTCGAGACGTGAGCTGAAATCTAAATGACAGGAAGGAGCTGACATGGGAAGACCTAGGGAAAGAGCCTTTTTAACGAATGACAGGAAGGAGCTGACATGGGAAGACCTAGGGAAAGAGCCTTTTTAACGAATGAAATCAAGAGCACTGGTGGCTAGCCCCTTACTCTTAAGGAGCAATAATAAACAATTTCAAGCAATTTATGAGGTTTGAAATGAATTCACTATTCACCTTCTGTGGCCTTACAAAAGCCTATGAAGTTCCTCCTGGACTCATCATTGAGATTATCTGCAAATCTTATTATCACAGGGCTTTTTAACCAGTCGTCCATACATGGATTTTTGGGATTCCATGCATACCCAGAATTTATGAAAAATTCTGTATTTTTATGCATTTTTCTGAAGAGTGGGTCATAAATTCCATGATATTCAGAGAGATCAGAAACCAATATTAAGACCTTTATTGTCTGAGTCTGAACTCTCTGATACCATCCTTAGGTTTCATCTTGTCTAGAATGGGAATTGGTAACCATATAGAAGCATAACGTCAAAAACATTTTTGATCTCTCAGGGCCAATGAGGAAATATCCTTTCCGAGGAGAAGACAACTTATACATCCCACCTGTAACTACTGCATAGCCCAAAGCTACTGGCAGTGGTGCAGGCAGGCCTCTTTAAGGAGACTACTTGCCCTTCAGGTCTTAAATTCTGGTAGAGTATGTATCTTTACTGCTTAGCTCATAGAAAAGGGAAGAGAGCTGCTTGTAGATATCAAAATTCACTTCCGTGTACAACTCTAGCTGCAAAACTATGGAAGAATCAGACAGTAACTTTAGAGCCAGACAGGTCAGATTTACAACACAGGTCAAAATTTCCCATCACTTACTAGCTGTGTGACTTTAATCAAGTTATTTAACCTCTCTGATCTACAGTTTCCTCATCTGTACAAATTCATGGAATTATTTAAGGTTAAATGAAGTAACATATAAAAAGCATTCTGCACATTACCTGTTAAAGAGTAGATGCTGAAAAAATGTTATTGTACTTTACCAAATCTAAGATGCCACTAATTCTATACTCACCATTATTTTACATGCCATTAAGAAAAAAAAATGCTACCAATTCAACTATGATAACCCAATTGTAAGATGCACCCCAATTTCAGAGATAACAAAATAAACAAAAAGAAAAAATTCATCTTAGAATCAAAGAAATAAAGGTTTACCCTTTCCCCAAGATTAAGATTTCAATTAATAAAATCTTAAGTATAGTAACTCTTAACAATAACAAATGCTAAATTGCTGACGGATGGAGCTAATCTTATCACCTTATCACCAGGCGATCAGGAGAAAAAGGACAAGACTAAGGAGACAGAAGACTCCAGAAGGTACCAAGAAAACACTTGGAATTGTCACAATTTTTTTTTCAGAACAGCTCTGACCAAATTACACAAAATTACAGCTCGAGATCCGTTTAGAGCACAAGCTTACACTGCTGACTTTGGCTCTAGGTAACACTGATGTACCTTACTATTATGCTTTGTTTGTCCAATACAGAAACTGAGCCTAACAGTAGTAGTTACGTTTAAGCATAAAACTCCTTCCAGTTTGATACAGACGATTACTTGACTAGTGAATTTTAAAATAGCTTTAAATTATTCAAAATAAATGAGTCTCTAAAACGTACCTGTCAACAATCGAGCTCATTTTACTACAGCTTACGGTAAACAACATAACATATTACGTTTTCGTCTTGTGGTAGACATTTGTACTTCTCCTTGGGTGAAAAGAAAAACAAATTGCCATTAGTTTTCTTAAAAATTTACTTCTACAAACAAAATTATCTTGAGAAATACTATATGTCATCACAGAGACTTCAAAATCTTGTTTTCATTTGTAGAAAAGACTGAAACATTCTTTTCAAGCAAATACCTTTGGCTGGAGCACACTGAGGCTTTTTTTTTTTTTTTTTTTTCTCTTAAAAAAGGACTATAGAAAAAAATTCAGGTTCATAATTCACTTTCTATTATAAGGTAATCAAAACGGGTAAAAAAACACTCTTAATATATAGCATATATATTATGACTAAATTCAGTGCCGTCCTGTCAGTTCCAAATCATAGTGAACCTACAGGAGAGAGTAGAACTGCTCCACAGGGTTTCCAAGGCTGTAAATCCTTACAGAAGGAGACTGACACAGCTTTCTCCTGCAGTGTGGCCAATGGGTTCCAACCACCAATGTTCTGGTTAGCAGCCGAGCGCTTTTAACCACTCTGTAAGTGTAAACAGGCTCTAATAACACTGTCTAATCCACTTGTGTCATCTAGCCAATAAACATTTGTTGAAAGCATATTTTCTGCTAGCCAGTATACTGGGCTTTGGGGATACCGAGATGTAATATACAGTCCCTGTAGACAAAAACTTATAACTGGGTAGGCAGAAGGATATCTAAATTATTATGAGACATAATGAAGTATTTATTGCATAATGGCATTACTGGGAGAGGAAGAATAAAGTGTACCCATGGGAATCAGAGAGGGGAGACAGAGGAAATAATTCTTGATGACAAGATTGCCAAGTAGTCTAGATCCTTGCTACTGAAAATATGGTCCAGAGACGAGCAGGATCAGCATCAGCTGAAAAGTTTGTGAAAAGGCAGAATCTTGGGCCCCACCCTATACAGAATGCATCACAATCTACATTTTAACAAGATCCCCAGGTGATTTGTATGGCCACTTCAGTTTGAGAAGCCACAGACTAAAGGATGTGTGCTTGTGTTGCTGTCAAGTCAACTTCAACTCATAGTGACCCTACAGGACAGATTAGAACTGCCCCATATGGTTTCCAAGGAGTGCCTGGTTGATTCAAACTGCCAATCTTTTGGTCAGCAGCCGTAGCTCTTAACCACTACGCCACTGGGGTTTAGGAAAAGGTAACAGCTGAAAGGATTCTAAGCCTCAGGAACAGTGACTTGCAAAGGCACAGGCTTTCATGAGATGACAGAGCATCATATTTGAGAAATTTAAGTGGTTTAGCATTTTCCTTAGAGAAAAATATAAACCAAACCAAAAGCCAACCCCATTGTCACTGAGTTGATTCCAACTCACAACAACCCTGTATGACAGAGTAGAACTGCCTCAAAGGGATTCCAAGGCTGTAATCTTTACAGGAGCAGATTGCCACATCTTTCTCCCACAGAGCAGCTGGAGGATTCAAACTGCCGACCTTTTGGTTAGCAGCCAAGTGTGTGACCACCATGCCACCAGGGCTCCTTAGAGAAAAATTTGTTATTTTTGTTAGGTGCCACTGAGGTGGTTCCAATACACAGTGATCCCATAGGACAGAGAAGAACTGCCCCATAGGGTTTCCAAGGAGCGGATCATGGATGTAAACTGCCGACCTTTTTTTGGTTAGCAGCCAAGCTCTTAACCACTACGCCACCAGGGCTCCATAGAAAAATACAGGCATGTTATCATTTAAAGGTTTAATTACTAGAGTATAAAGTGAGAAGAGGAGTGGCAGAGATGAAGGTAAGAAAAAAGTAGAGAAGAGCCTTATTATAAAGGGTCTCATGCCTACATGAAGATATTAAAACCTACTACTTTAAAATTAAATCACACACACAAAAAAAATCACAAGCAGGCCTAAAATCTGTCTTTCCTTATTCTATATAATCTTTCTAAAAGTGTAAGGCAGGTTTTATATGTGCAAGATACTATATTCTATAATCATGGATTAAATATTAAATAACCACCTTAATTCTAATAAACATCCTAATAGTTCTGAGATATAAGAAATTCTACTTTAACTATTATCTTTTTAAAATTTAGAAAATGTAAATTAATGTGTAATTCTTGCTAACAAGAGAAGGTAAAAGGTGTTCCAAGAACATTAGATTCTAAAACCTTCTATCATTGTTTTCAAATGTACCTTCCTGAGAAAAAGAGAATAACCCTTGATAAATGATGCTGCACTGCCTATATGGTTATGGCTTGCAGAGGCAGGGATGTAAAAGCCCAAGAGTTCTTCAAGGAAAATGAGCAGAGGAGTCAAAGGCAAAAATAAAAAGGACAAACACCAGGATAAAATACTATGATTTTTTATGTCTGGGGAAACATCAACAGATAGAACACAGAATTACAGAATTTTAGTTAGAAGAGGCTTTAAAGATCACCTCTCTGGTCCAACAAACATACTTAATCTTCACGATAATAACAGAGGCTGGTTCTATTACCAGAACAAAAAGAACAGCACCAAGATAATGAGTCAATTTGGGTGAATTAAAAAACAACAGATTCAGTTTAAGTTACAAAGCTAGTTTTGAAGATTATGTGACACCTAATATATGTTTAATTATCAAAAGGTAGAAATAGAGCAAACTAGCAAAAAAAAAAAAAAAAAAAAAACCTGGGTATAAGAAGAGTGAATCGAAAATAGTTTAGAAGCTATAAATTGATGCTTTATTAGGCTATTTTGTACTGTTAACGATATTCTTCCAAAAATTACTTGTTTTCCAGCTAACTGAGCATAAGACTATATTTACAGCAATCTAGCCCAAGATATTTTCTCTATTTTTCCAGCCAATTTATTGACATGATATACATTTGTTAGAGTGAGGTATAACTGCAGTTTCAACATCCTCACTTCTACTGTCTCATAAACTGTATTTTCTTGGTCTTTTTATAATCCAGAAGTTATTAGGTTTAGGATCCACCCCCCAACCTGGTATGACTCCAATAACATAATAAAAGAAAAACCCTATCTCAGTGTTTATTTTCAATCAATGTACACATGCACAAAGTTTAAAGAGTCCAAATAGTATTACGAAGCTTGTGAAAAAACTAGAAGTTCTTTGACCTCCGTCTGTCACCTTCAACCACTTTAATCTCTTTAACTGTTCCTGTCAGTATTTAACTCCTTACCTATAACATCTTTTGTTACTTCCCGATTCTTTTAGTTTTAGCTGCCTGGACAGATTGAGTTTATGCTAGTTACCTCAGTGTAATTATTAATAATATCCCCTTTGAGCCTCAAAAAGTTCTCAAAAGTGTGTTGTTTTATTGTCAACTACTAAATTTCACTAAGAAAGATGAGAATCTCTCTTTCACGTTCCCATCCTTGACTCATACACATGCAAACCCTCCCAAACTCCAAATATTTTAATTCTGGTTAAGTGGTTATATTCAATGAAAATGAAAACACTTCCTATCAGAACCTTTGGGACACAGCTACAGCAGTCCAGAGGTCAATTTATAGCAATAAATGCACACATCCAAAAAGATGAAAAGGCCCAAATCAAAGAATTATCCCTACAACTTGAATAAATAGAAAGAGACCAACAAAAGAAACTCTCAGGCACCAGAAGAATGCAAATAATAAAAATTAGAGCAGAATTAAATGAAATATAGAGAACAGAGAAACAACTGGAAGAGTTAACAAGACCAAAAGACGGTTCTTTCAAAAAACTAATAAAATTGATAAACCACTGGCCAAACTGACCAAAGAGAAACAGGAGGGAAGCAAATAATCTGATTAAGAAATGAGATGGGTGACATTACAACAGACCCAACTGAAATCATATCGAATTACTATGAAAAACTGTACTCCAACAAATTTGAAAACCTAGAAGAAATGGACGAATTTCTAGAAACACACTACCTACCTAAACTAACACAGAGGTAGAACAACTAAATAAACCCATAACAAAAGACAAGACTGGAAAGGTAATTAAAAAAACTCCCAACAAAAAAAAGCCCTGGCCTGGAAAACGTCACCGTCATGTTCTATTAAGCTTTCAGAGAAGAGTTACCACTACTACTACTAAAGGTACTGCAGAGCATAGAAAAAGATGGAATACCCCCAAACTCATTCTATGAAGCCAGCATATCCCTGATACCAAAACCAGGTAAAGACACCACAAAAAAGGAAATTACAGACATATATCCCTCATGAACTTAGATGCAAAAATCCTTAACAAAATTCTAGCCAAGAAAATTCAACAGCATATCAAAAAAATTATTCACCATGACCAAGTGGGATTCATACCAGGTATGCAGGCATAGCTCAACATTAGAAAAACAATCAATGTAATCCATCATATAAATAAAACAAAAGACAAGAACCACATGATCTTATCAACTGATACAGAAAAGACATCTGACAAAGTCCAACACCCATTCATGATAAAAACTCTCAGCAAAATAGGAATAGAAGGAAAATTCCTCAGCATAATAAAGGGCATTTATACAAAGCCAATAGCCAACACCATCCTAAAGGAAGGGAGTCTAAAAGCATTCCCCTTGAGAACAGGAACCAGACAATGATGCCCTTTATCACCACTCTTACTCAACATTGTGCTGAAGGTCTGCCAGAGCAATTAGGCTAGAAAAAGAAATAAACGGTATCCAGATTGGTAAGGAAGAAGTACAAGTATCTCTATTTGCAGGTGACATGATCTCATACACAGAAAACCCTAAAGAATCTTCAAGAAAACTACTGAAACGAGTAGAGTTAGCAGGGTATCAGGACGTAAGATAAACATACAAAAATCAGTTGGATTCCTCTACACCAACAAAGAGTACACTGAAGAGGAAATCATCAAATGAATACCATTTACAGTAGCCCCCCCAAGAAGATAAAATACTTAGGAATAAATCTAACCAGAGATGTAAATGACCTATACAAAGAAAACTACAAGACACTGAGGCAAGAACTCAAAAGAGACCTAAAAAAAAAAAAAAAAAAAAAAAGAGACCTACGTAAGTGGAAAACATACCTTGCTCAAGGATACAAGCCTTAACTTTGTAGAAATGTCTATTCTACCAAAAGTGATCTATAGATACAAAGCAATTATGATCCAAATTCCAATGACATTTTTTAACGAGATGGAGAAACAAATCACCAACTTCATATGGAAGGGAAAGAGGCCCTGGATAAGTAAAGCATTACTAAAAAAGAAGACTACAGTGGGAGGCCTCACGCTACCTGATTTTAGAACATATTATACCGCTACAGTAGTCACAACAGCCTGATACCAATGGGACAGAATTGCGAATCCAGACATAAATCCATCCACATATGAGCAGCTGATATTTGACAAAGGCCCAAATTCAGTTAAACGGGGAAATGACAGTTTCTTTAACAAATGGTACTGGTAAAACTGGATATCCATCTGCAAAAAAATGAAACAAGACCCATACCTCACACCATGCATAAAACCTAACTCAAAATGGATCAAAGACCTAAATATAAATTCTAAAATGATAAAAATCATGGAAGAAAAAATAGGGAACAATGCTAACCCAGACCAATGCTAGGAGCCCTAATACATGGCATAAACAGTACGCAAAGCATTACTAACAATGCACAAACACCAGAAAAGAAACTAGATAACTGGGAGCTCCTAAAAATCAAACACCTATGCTCATGCAAAGACTTCCCCAAAAGAGTAAAAAGATTACCTACAGACCAGGAAAAAGTTTTTAGCTATGACATTTCTGATCACCAAGTGATCTTTAAAATCTACATGATACTGCAAGAACTCAACAACAAAAAGACAACCCAATTAAAAATTGGGCAGAGGGTATGAACAGGCACGTCACTAAAGAAGACATTCGGGTAGCTAACAGATACATGAGGAAATACTCATGATTTTATTAGCCATTGGAGAAATACAAATTAAAGCTGCAATGAGATACCATCTCACTCCAACAAGGCTGACATTAATCCAAAAAACACAAAATAATAAATGTTGGAGAGGTTGTGGAGAGACTGCAACACTTATTTACTGCTGGTAGGAATGTAAAATGGTACAAGCACTTTGGAAATCGATTTGATGCCTCCTTAAAAAGCTAGAAATAGAACTACCGTACGATCCAGGAATCCCACTCCTTGAAAAGTATCCTGGAGAAATAAGAGCCTTTACATGAACAAATATATGAACACCCGTGTTCACTGCAGCACTGTTTACAACAGCAAAAAGATGGAAGCAACCAAGGTGCCCATCAACGGATGAATGGGTAAATTATGGTATATTCACATAATGGAATACTACACATCAATAAAGAACAATGATGAATCCATGAAACATTTCAGAATGTGTAGGAACCTGGAAGGTATTATGCTGAACGAAATTAGTTAGCTGCAAAAGGAGCACTATTATAAAAAAAAAAAAAAACTCAAAAAATAGTTTAAACTGAGAAGAAAACATTGTTTTGCGGTTACGAGGAGGAGGAGGGAGGGAGGGTGGGAAAGGGGTACTCACTATATAGTAGATAAGAACTACTTTAGGTGAAGGGAAAAACAACACACAATACAGGGCAGGTCAGCACAACTGCACTAAACCAAAAGCAAAGAAGTTTCCTGAATAAACTGAATGCTTCGAAGGCCAGCGTAGCAGGGGCGGGGGTTTGGGGACCATGGTTTCAGGGGACATCTAAGTCAATTGGCATAACAAAATCTATTAAGAAAACATTCTGCATCCCACTTTGGTGAGTGGCGTCTGGGGTCTTAAACGCTAGCAAGTGGCCATCTAAGATGCATCAATTGGTCTCAATCCACCTGGAACAAACGAGAATGAAGAACACCAAAGACACAAAGTGATTATCAGCCCAAGAGACAGAAAGGGCCACGTAAACCAAAGACCCCATCAGCCTGCGACCAGAACTAGATGGTGCCCAGCTACAACCGATGCCTGCCCTGACAGGGAACTCAACAGAGAATTCCTGATGGAGCAGGAGAACAGTGGCATGTGGATCTCGAATTCTTGTAAAAAGACCAGACTTAAAGGTCTGACTGAGCCTAGAAGGACTCCGGTGGTCACGGTCCACAGAACTTCTGTTAGCCCAAGAATGGAACCATTCTCAAAGCCAACTCTTCAGACAGGGACTGGAGTATAAGATAGAAAATGATCCTGGTAAGGTGTGAGCTTCTTGGCTCAAGCAGACACATGAGGCTATGCAGGCAGTTCCTGTCTGGAGGAGAGATGAGAAGGCTGAGGGAGATAGAAGCTGGCTGAATGGACATGGGGAATACAGGATGGAAAGAAGGAGTATGCTGTTTCATCAGGGGGAAAGCAACTAGGGAGTACATAGCAAGGTGTATATAAACTTTTGTATGAGAGACTGACTTCATTTGTAACCTTTCACTTAAAGCACACACACAAAAAAGCAAAGATGGCGAGACTTTGTCTCACATACTATGGACATGTTATCAGGAGGGAGCAGTCCCTGGAAAAGAACATCATGCTTGGGAAAGCAGAGGGTCCATGAAATAGAAAGACCCTTAACAAGATGGATTTGACACAGTGGCAGTAACAATGGGCTCACCCATAGCAAGGATTGTGAGGATGGCACAGGGCCAGGCAGTGTTTCATTCTGTTGTACCTAGGGGCACTATGAGTTGGAACCGACTCGACTGCACCTAACAACAACAGCCTGGTGGCACAGTGGTTAGGCGCTCAGCTGCTAACTAAAAGGTAAGCAGCTCAAACTCACCAGCCGCTCCTTGGGAAAAAGATGTTGTAGCCTTCTTCTGTAAAGATTACAGCCTAGGAAACCCATGGAGCAGTTCTACTCTGACCTAATGGATGGCTAGGAGTCTTGGAAAAAGTACTGCCAGGATGCTCCTTAGAAGCCAGGATGGTGACACTTTGTCTCATGTACTTTGGAAATGTTATCAGGAAGGATCATTTCCTGGAAAAGGACGTCACGCTTGGTAAAACAGAGGGTCAGCGAAAAAGAGGAAGACCCTCGACAAGATGGATTGACATGGTAGTCTCAGCAATGGGCTCAAGCATAACGATTGTGGGGATGGCACAGGACCGGGCGGTGTTTCGTTCTGTTGTACACAGGGATGCTATGTGTCAGAACCGACTTGATGGCACCTAACAATAACCAATAACTTCCCAAAAAAGAGGGATATAGAAGGTACGATTTTCTGAGATCTTACAAGTCTGAAACTGTATTAAACCCAAAAGAAACCAAACCCAGTGCCATCAAGTCGATTCCGACTCATAGTGACCCTATAGGACAGAGTAGAACCGCCCCATAGAGTTTCCAGGGAGCACCTGGCGGATTCGATATGCCAACCCTTTGGTTAGCAGCTGTAGCACTTTAATCACTACACCACCAGGGTTTCCGAAACTGTCATTAGTGCATCTTTAATCAATAGTTTAGCTAGATACTGAATACCAGATTGGGAATCATTTCTCCTTCAGAATTTTGAAGTCTCCATTGTCTTCTAGCTTTCAGTGTGGTGTCAAGAAGTCCAAAGCCATTCTGATTCCTGATTCTGTATATGCAACCTATTATTTCTTTCATCTGGAAGCTCTCCTACGTTCTGTGACTTAACAGTGATATGCCCTGTTGTGGACTTATTTTCACACCTGTATTGGTCACTCAGTGAGCTCTTTCTACCTGGAAACTTGTATCCTTTAATTTGGAGAGTTTTCTTCAATCATTTATTTTTCTAGAACCCCGCTATTATTTGAACGTTGGAGATCCTGGACAGTTGCTCTAATTTTCTTATTTTTTCTTTCCCATTTTCTATCTCTTTATCTCTTAGCTTTACTTATTCTCTTTTCATATTGTTTTTCTGTCATATTTCATCTTACTCTCTGAAAGAATTAAATGACAGTTTTGTGTTTGTTTTAATTTTTTACCTACCTATATGGTCTCCATTTCCCACATTTAGTATTTTCTCTCTTGGTTTGGTCCTTGTCGCTCACATCAAAGGTTTCCTTCATGTCTAGTGATCTCTGGTCACATGCTCATATTTATGGGTGGGGCACTAGAAAGATCACTAGAAGAATTGTGTGATAAGGTTTGTTGACTATGCACTGTACTGCAGGGATATCAGGTTTGAATATTCCTTTGGGGAATTCCCAATGTCAGTATCTTCAAATCTTTTCTCTTAGGCTGGTTATAATTCTCAGAGAAAAATCTTCTAAACTCTTGCCTGTAGAGTAAAAAAAACCTGGTAGCCTGGGTTCTCAAACCTTGTAAAAGTTAGTTTTCAGTATGGTGCCCCTCTATTTTACCCTCTCTAGAGAACAAATCTCCAGTCTTCTGCTGGGATTATGAAGGGGCAAGTTGCCTGGGTTTCCAAAATTAGGAAAAGGATCTATGAGATATAATTGCCTCTTACACAGATTTGCACAAATCATCCTGTTTTTAGTCCCATCCTCACTCCTACTTCCAGAAGTAATGAGTGCTTTAAATTCCTCAACATTTTAGAGATTCTATACTGCAAAGAAGTTTGTTTCTCAGCTTTCCCACAGCTGGCTTAAGATTCTAGAATCTGCAAAATAATTACTGCTTTTTTGCTTTCCAGGTTCCAAAATGTTAGTTTCCTCTCCCATTCTCTTTGTCCTCATGCAGTTATATCTTCTGTAAAAATCCTTTTGCTTTAGCTTTAATTCCGTTGCAAAAGAAAATGAAATTTAATCGTATTCTGTTTGCCATCTTTAACTGGAAGTCCCTCATTCGCTCTTCATCACTGTTAATCAGGCTTTCATCCCAACCTCTCCACTGGGATCAATCACTCATTGGTGACGTTCATGCTGACAAATCTAGTGGCTGCTTTACTCTATTCCCTACTTGACCTCTTAGCAGCATGTGGCATAGCAGGCCACTTCTGCATTCCTTAAATACTTTCTTCTCTTGGCTTCTGTGACAATACTTTCTTACTTTTCCATCCATATCACTGGCTGCTCCTGCTCCTCTGATTTACATTGATGTGTTTCGGGGCTGAATCCTGGACCTCTTCTTCTCAATCTAGGTAAACTTTCCAGGTTATTTCATCTGGACACATGATTGTACGTACCTCTATATGCCTATATGCCAGTGACTCCCAAATAAATCCACACTACTAAACCTGGTTCTCAACTCATGTTATATATATCCAACTGACTTATTGACATTTCTAGAGATAATCTGTTAGGTGTCTGTCTTAGTTATCTAGTGCTGTTATAATAAAAACACCACTGGTGGATGGCTTTAACAAACAGAAATTGATTTTCTCAGTTTACCCAAACCCACTGCCATCAACAAGTCGATTCTGACTCATAGCGACCCTGGTAAGTCCGAATTCAGAGCGCCAGCTTGAGGGGAAGGCTTTCTCTGTGGGCTCTGAAGGAAGGTCCTTGTCTCTTCAGCTTTTGCTTCCTGGTTCCTTAGAGATCTCCATGTGTCTTGGAATCTATTTTGCCCCATCTCTGTCTCTGCTCGCTTGTTTTAATCTCTTTTTAAATCTCAAAAGAGACTGGCTCAAACCATGCCTCATTAACATAACAAAGACAACCTATTCCCAGATGAGATTATAACCACAGGCATAGAGGCTAGGGCTTATAATACATATTTCAGGGGTACCTAATTCAAGCCATAAACAGTGTCTAAAGTTATCATATAGCCAAAACAAAACTCTTGATTCTCTTCAGTAAATGTGCTCCTCTCCCAGTTTTCTCTTCAACCTGATCTCTCTATATTCTCACCATCACTTACTAGGCTTCAGCCAAACTGCTCTTCTCTTCCTTGAGCATCCCATGTTCAAGCTTGTTCTCACTGCCTGTAGAGCTCTTCTCTCAGATCTTCACAAGGCTGACATTTTCTTGTCATTCAGATCTCAGCTAAAATGTCCCTGCGTCAATGAGGCCTTCTCTAAACCCGATAAAAGCAGTCACCAGCTTCTATCACATTATCTATTTTAATTCTCTGCACAGTACTAACACAGATTTCTCATTTGTTCATTATTTTTCTCCCTTTCC
The DNA here is from genome assembly GCF_024166365.1 of Elephas maximus indicus. NCBI lineage: Eukaryota > Metazoa > Chordata > Mammalia > Proboscidea > Elephantidae > Elephas > Elephas maximus. The sequence goes on along the minus strand of NC_064823.1, from coordinate 105,757,734 downwards.
TCTAGAATGCAATCCTTTTGAGAGCAGGGACAGCTTCTGTCTTGTTCATCACTACATCCCCAGTATCTAAAATAGTATCTGAAATATAGCTGGTGTACAATAAATAAATTGTATTAATAAATTAACATAAAAGAAAAATTTAAAAATAAAACTTTCCTCAAATTAGTATGCTAAGAACAGTTCATGAAATCTTTTATAAGTTTTTCTGGAAAAATGGCATTTCATGGTGGCTCCTACGATACAACCCTTTCTATTCTGAATCTTTGAACTGACTCTTCAGAAAACTCTAGGTTCAAAGTATTCTCTACGGCTGACCATCAGTCCCAGAATTCTATTTAAATAAGAAAAAAAAAGTTAGATTTATTCATCTTATATAGAAGCTTATCATGAAAAAGTTTTAAAAATAATTCTTCAACATAAAATTTAGAATTTTGTCACAAACATGTACATAAATTTTAAATTCTGTAAGTTGTTTTTACCAGAAAACAAAGTAACTGAATAATCAAGAATAAAACTAAAAGTTGGTGGGCATTTTAAATTCATATAAAATAATTTGTAATGTTTAAATCATAAAATGTATCTATGACTAGAAGAGTTTAAGGTAAATATAAATTTAGGGTAGACTTGGTCTCTTTCAACGTGCATTTTTATTATAGTAAAAATTATAGACAGTAAAGGCATAATACATTAAAGGGATGTCAATTACACATTTCAGATCAATATGTATTTAAAGATCAAAATGAATTTAAACTCTATGTTAGAAATTATAGGCAATTAAGAAATTGAATGAATTAGTTAACAACAGAGGATTTCTTAGGCCTTTTTTATAGAAGCCCTTGATACAGACTAAGGGCATGATCCAAAGGGTAACAAGTATATTTACATAATAAATAAGTAAAACCCGCAAAGCGCCGGGGTTACCAGAGTATTTACTACCTAATAGGTTTCCTATGAACTAAAAAAATAAACTAGTCCCCCAAAATTCCAAATATACACTACTTAGGATAAAATCACTCAAAGTTTGATAAAAACAAAATTTTAATCAAATGATCTGCTTTAAGAATTCTAATGAAAACGTATGAATTACTTTCACTGAAGTCTCTGCATCAGCTGATGTACAAAAAAGTCATAACCCAATAGTGACTGATGATCTTTTAAAAAAAACTTTTACATATTATTTATTAAGGAGCTAACTGTCCATGTTGTGGCTAGTTCACATTGTTTCTTCCCCTATCATCTCTTCCACTTTATTTTATTGTCTACTTTAGTTCTTATTTTCACCTTCAAGGAAGAAAATTAAGGTCAATTTTACTCACTTAAAATTTCTGGTGTAGAATGAACTTCAGGTGCCGGTCAATGTTCTTTCATTAAATAACAAGGAAATCAAGAGTTACTGCATTCTTACTATTTTTCAGAAGCAATGAAAAACGTTCCTGCCATTGCAGAAGTGGCCTATCACTACAACGTTCTCGTTAAAGTTCATCTAGATCATGAATTCCTTCAAAGCTAGGGTGATACTTTATTCATCTATTACTAGGACCTGTCAGAGTACCTGATACTTATTATAAACTCAATGAATTTTGGTAAATAATTGAATTTGAGACAAACCCAACCCTGCCACATTAAAGTTGGAGCAAAACTTTACATCCAAGTTTGCTTCTGTCCCATTCTAAAAAAATATCAAGAATATATTGCATATGTAATACGATAGCAATAAAAAAGGGAAGAACTAGAAATTGAGAAAATCAAATAAAATTAAGAGGTGTGCGTCAAAAACACCAGGAGCAATAGGACTGAATTCTTAAACTTGCATGAAGCAAAATTCAGAAACCAGATCCCAGCAACCTACTTGGTTTTAAGTACTTTGGGACGGAATTACCCAGTTACAGTTAAACTATCAAAATCAACATGCTGGAGAAGTGGTAAGTATTAAAGTGAAGACTACGGAGACAGAAAAAAGCAGAAATGAAAATCTTTGGACAAGTTACTTAATCTTCCTAAGGCTCAGAATTCTTACCTAAAGGAGTTGTTGTAAAGAATAAATGTATCGTATAAACAAATAGTGATTAAAAAAAAAAAAAAAGTTGCAGTCCAGTCAATTCTGACTCATACCGACCCTACAGGACAGAGAACTGTGCCACTGGGTTTCCAAGGAGTGGCTGACGGATTCAAACTGCCAACCTTTTGGTTAGTAGCTGAGCTCTTAACGTCTGCACCACCAAGGCTCCAAAGTTTAGTGATAAAAAACCAAAACCAAACCCAAACCCATTGCCATCGAGTCGATTCTGACTCATAGCAACCCTACAGCACAGAGTAGAGCTGCTCCACAGGGTTTCCAAGGAGCAGCCAGTGGGTTCAAACTTTTGGCTGGCAGCTGAGCTCTTAACCATTACACTACCAGGGCACTGAATGTATAGTGATAGCTATTATTACTTAACAAAATAAGCACAAATGGTAACCTCCCCTTTCAAAATAAGGAGACTTGGCTAAACATTTGCAACATGACAAAACGTTAATATCTTCTTTATACAAGGGTCTTTTAAAGTTATTCAGAAAAAGGCTAAAACCCAACAAAAAAATGAGCAAAACGTACAATTAATGAGCCATGAAAAAAACAAATGTCTAGTAAATATATAAATTATTCCTAGCTAGAAATCAAAGAAATGTAAGTAAAAACATGATTAATGATTTTTAAAAATGATGCTTCATATATTTATTATTCAGAAAATATTTACTGAGCACCACATACAAGTGTCCAACACTGTGCTGATGCTAATTTTAAAATGAATCAGACAGTCACTGCTTCCCGCAGATATGCACAAGGTGCTATGTGAATATACAGGAGGGACAGCAGGAAGTTAAAGGCTCCTGGAAGAAGCAATACCTAAAGCTGAGATCTGGAGGACGGATGGAAATTAACCAGGCAGAGATGGAGAAATGTGACCGATCCCAGAACAGTATATGCAATAGCCTGGAGACATAAGAAACAACTGTGACTTCAGGGTACTACAGGTAGTTCACAGGAGCCCTGGTGGTGCAGTGGTTAAATCTCTTGGCTGCTAACCAAAAGGTCAGCAGTTCAAACCCACCAGCTGCTCTATGGGAGAGAGATGTGGTCTGCCCCCGTGAAGGTCTACAGCCTTGGAAACCCTATGGGGCATTTCTACTCTGTCCTATAGGGTCGCTATAAGTCGGAAGCGACTCGACAGCAGTGGATATGGCTTGGTTTAGTGATGGCGATGTGAAGACGTTGAAAGGTTTTAGACAGAAAGGTCACATGAACAGATTATTTTTCTTCTGAAAGATCAATCTGGTTATAATGGATTGGAAAGGGGCAAGACTAAGGTCGAGGAGACTCGCAGAAGCAGGCTATTATAATAATTCAGGCAAAATAATATAGATATAGAGATAATAGGAAGAAATACATGAATTTAAGAGATACTAAAAAGAGGACTGGAGCCCTGGCGGCGCAGTGGTTAAGCATTCAGCTGCTAACCAAAAGGTCAGCAGTCTGAATCCACCAGGCACTCCTTGGAAACCCTATGGGGCAGTTCTACTCTGTATTATAGGGTCCTATAGGGTCACTACAAACTGAAATTGACTCAGAGGCAACGGGTCTGGTTTTTTGTTTTGGAAGATGACTAGACCGAGCTTGGTAACTGATTAACGATCAGAAGCGAGGAGCTGTTATCAGTCAAGAGAATCATCCAAATTCTGGTTTAGACACATCCGTGGGTTGGGTAGGGAACACAGAAAGGAACAGATTTGAGGGGAGTGGGAAGGGATCATAATGGAAGCAGTGAGTAATATTTATTGAACATTTACTATGCACCAGGTATTGGTCAAACTTTTCTGTCATTGAAACCTCTCAAGAATCATACGAGCCAGGCTCTATTATGCCCTCCATTTTACAGATGAGGAAACTGAAGCACAAAGAGAGAATAAGTAAGTTGGCCAAGGTCAGGAGTAAAGCTGAGATATGAACTCTGACAGTCTGGCTTGAACTATGCTCTTCATTGCAATGTTACAGATGCCTCAAAAATAGTGAAGAAAATGGATTCAGTTTGGGGCATGCTGTGTTTCTGCTATCTGTGGGACACACAACAGGCAAATGTCCAGGAGGCAGTTGGAAGTGAGGGTTTGACATTAAGAACTGGCCGAAGATGTAGATTGTGAGTCATCAACATATCTACAGAAATGAGTAGATGGGCTTCCTAAGAAGAACATATAAAATGAAAAAAAAACAAGGCTAAGAGAAACCTGATGAAAAATTACTATTTTAGAGGCAGGCAGAAGAGTAACTGGTAAAATCCAAAGGAGGCACAGCAAGAATTTAAAGGAATGGGTTCTGGAACCAGCCTTCCTGAATGTGAATTATGGATCAGCCACTTTACTAATTTTGGGTCTTAGTCACTTCCTCTCTGTGCCTTTTTAATTTTTTTTTTCATTTCTGAAACGGATATAACAATAGTACCTACCACATACAGTTGTTTTAAGGGTTAAATTAACTAATATGTTACATGGTTGGGACATGGGAAATAGCAAATGTTCAATAAACTTTAGCTATTATTAGTGTTAATAATATCAAATAGATTGGGAAGGACCAATCAGAGAGCAGAAGGAACCCCAAGAAGATCAGTTATCACTAAAATTAAAGGAAAATAGTGTTTCAGGAAGTCAACAATGCCAATACTGCAGTGTGGAGAAGATAACGGCTCTAAAGTGTACATAATATTTAATAACAAGGAATTTGATAACTTTGGTGAGTGACAGATGAAACAAACACTGAACACTACTTGAAGAGAGTAAATTGGAACTACCTTTCTGAAAGGCAATTTGATGAGATGTATTAACAACTTGAAGATATCTATGTTCCTTGATCCAGTAATTTCACTTTGAGAAATAATGAGAAGCATATCCAAAGTTTTATATTTTATTACTATTTAAAACAGTGAAACTAGAAAGAAACTAAATGCCTAAGTGCAGTAACAATGAAACCAAAATATTTCAAACACAAATTCAAATATAACAAAATTACCAACTGTGGTTATTCCTGAATAATGAGGTTATGGATTTTTTTTTATCTTTTCTTTAGTATTTTCTAAATTTTCTCCCATTGACATGCATTACTTTCATAATCAGAAAAAGTTAAGTGTTCCCTTTTTTTCTTTTAACTGTCCAATACTAGAGCCCTGGCTATACATAAAGGAGCCCTGGTGGTGCAGTGGTTAAGCTGTCAGCTGCTAACTGAAAGGTTGCCAGTTCAAACCCACCAGCAGCTTCACAGGAGAAAGATGTGGTAGTCCGCTTCTGTAAAGATTTACAGCCTTGGAAACCCTATGGGGGCAGTTCTACTCTGTCCTATAGTGTTTCTATGAGTCAGAATTTGACTCAACAGCAACAATTTGGTTTGGTTTGGTTTTTATATACATAAAAAGAACATTGCAGAGAACAAAAACTTAAGTAACAGAGATTATTTTCCCATGTACTATTCACATAATTTAAGTAAAATAAAACCTTCCGCTTTCACGTAATAAAAACAATTATTAATTTAAAAATGGTTAAGTCCAGAACCTGAGTTGAAAAAGGAAAACTTCAATAATTTTTTTTTTCCTAACCTAATAACCTATTGACCCACTGACCTACTTTGGAATTTAGGTTAGTTAAATCTGATATCACAGATGTTTCTGGGACTGATGGGTTTATTAACATTAATTAAAAGTAGTGCTAGCATAATACAAAACCCAAGCAACAATCTTTAACTACGTCTTTTCACCACTTAACAAAAAAACCGCAACTTGCTTCTGCAGATTAGTGGGTATTTGTATTATAGCTAAAAAGATAATTATTTCTAAGATAACAATTTTAACTTGTCAAGAAAGACCCAAATACTTTTAAAATTAATTTTTTAATGTATGGGGAGAGAAGAAATTAAACAGTAGGTCTCAATTTATTCGATATTATATATGAACATTAGCTTACCACAACTGATGTAAAATTTTACAAGATGAAAAACATTCTTGATTCTACAGCAGTTACTAAGACCAACTTAAAACTTGATATTACAATACCCAGACACACATCCCAAACCAAAGCCTTATAAACTAGACCTCTTAGAATTGGAGAGGATTCTGACTCATGATAAATTAATCAGGTAATGCTTTAGGCCAAATGATACTAGAACTCTAGCTTGTCAAATGTCAAAATAAAAGGTTACTTCCAAAACCTCATTAAATAAACAGAAAGCTAAAAAAAAATAATACAGCTCTCTTAGTGGGACATGAAACTATCTCCAATGACTCAAGTAACATTTTTTCAAATAACATTACATCTGAGCTCCCCATTCATGTAATGGACTTGGTCAATGGACTGGTTTGGTCCACAGAAAACCAGGGCACCTTATTGCCTTTCCAGAGATACGGAGAGTCCTGAGCCTTTCTCCAGCTCAAATGAGCTCAATATAATCAAGACCTGAAGGTACAGGGGGAACTCAAGCCTGTGCAACAGAGTAAACCCCACAGTGAATCAGGTACCATAACCCTGAACTTAGACCAGCCTGCCTGTACCTGGTCTGTACACAAACATCAACAGGAGGGAAGAGGGGTTCCTGTCCTGGGTAGAATAATGCCCTCTCCCCGCAACCCACCCAGATGTCCATGACCCAATTCCTGGCACCTGTGAATGTTCCCTCACTTGCAAAAAGGGACTTTGCACACATGATTGAGGTTCACGATCTTGAGATGGGAAGATTACGCTGCATTATCTGAGTAGGCTCAATGTAATCACATGAACCTTCAAGTGCAGAGGACTTTTCGAGACTGTGGTCAGACACATGAGATGGAAGAGGGTTAGAGAGATGCAACATTGCTGGTTTTGAAGATGGAGGAAGGTGGCCATGAGCCAAGAAAATGAATTTTCCCCCAGAGCCTCCAGAACAGAGCACAGACCTATGACACCTTGATTTTAGCCCAGGGAGGCTGATTTGTGAGCTGCAGAGCTATAAGATAAAAAATTTGTGTTGTTTTAAGCCATTAAGTTTGTGGTAATTTGTTATGGCAGCAAAAGAATATTAATACAGGCCCCGAAGTTCTGGCTGCTCTGATAAATCAGCCTTACCAACCCCTCTCCTCTGTGTTTACAACAATCTGCCTAGGAGGCCATCAAGACTAATCCCATTATACTCTACATTCCTTTTATGTCAGTCACCATGTGCCATACTTAATTACTTTTGTGTGTGGCCTTTCTAGCCATGGTCTTGTACTGCTACCAGGTGATTGTGTGCAAGGGTAATTGTGGCCTACTAAGGGGACTGGTCAGTTTTGCCTTAAAACAGAGACGACTCAGAACAGGGAGGAGGGGCTCACCACCACCAAGGAAGGACAGACCAGCGGGAGAGACCCAGCAGCAGGAGATGGTGCGGTAGGCTTCCCGACCCATGAAAAGAGAAAGCTGAGCGCCTCTGGACAGACACTGAGGGCCAGGGAGAGGCATGCCTGTGAGCACAGCTTGGAAGAGGCTATCCTAACAGAAGAACTGTATCCTGAGTGTTCCTGAGCCAGAATTGTAACAGATCCCATAATTGTGAGTATGGTCTGTAAGTTCTGTGTGGCCATTGCAATGAATTATCAAACCCGGAAGAGAGTGCTGTGGTAGGGACAGTTGGTGTCTGAATTGGTAGAGGTGGCAGAAAGAGGAGGCGTGTCCGACTTCTCCCTCATAGGAATCAGCCTTGTGCTATTGATCTTGGTTCTCCTTCCCCCTTGTGCTGCTAGAGGAGGTCAGACACCTCCCTTAAACTGTTTTTACACCGTAAGAAGCCCAAGACTCCCAGGTCATCTCCCATTCTCCTTGGCTCTCATCCCTATACACTTTGTATATCCCCTACACTGACTCCTTCTTCCTTCCTCTCCTGATTTCCCAAACCCATTCACTATGTCCTCTGGAGCTGATGGTATGTCATCAGCAAAACATCTTATACCCTCGACATTGTCTCTGCACACTTTTCTTGTGCCAACTCAAACCTCACTCTTCTCTAGAAACTCTGCTTAAGCTCCAGCCCTTTCAAATGATGGCCATTTTCTTTCTCACACGTCTCAGGTCACTATGCCCTGGATGTGGGCTAAATGTCTTCCTTGTTCTTCACTGTCATTTCTAAATTTTTCCCTTCTCTCCCTAAAATCTCCAGCTTTGAATCTCATGCTGTAGCAGCTATTATCCCCTTGTTTTAGTCATTGACAAACCCCCTCATTTCCCGAGGGTATAACTCTCCAATACTTCTTTTAGCATAGTTTTTGATGATTTTAAAATCCACATAAATGACTCCTAACATCTTCACTGTCAATTCCCTGATCTCCTCTTTTTCAACAATCTTATACTAACACTGACAGGAGCCTGGTGGTACAGTGGTTAAATGCCGGGCTGCTAACCAAAAGGTTTGAATCCACCAGCCCGCCACTCCTTGGAATCCCTTTGGAGCAGTTCTACTCTGCCCTATAGGGTCGCTATCAAGTGGAACTGACTCAGCGGTGGAGGTACACATCACCCCACTTCCCACTTATCCCCCTGATATTCTTTAGAAGGCATCGTTTTCAATAACACATCCTCTCCATAGTCTCAATATCAAGCACCTTATCCTCCAATCTCTCACAAGCTGGGAGAGCATGTGATCTGCTCAATGTAAAACTACAAAAACAAAAACACCAGCAATAAAATTATTTACCTTAATGTCTTTTTTCTTGACCTAGCTTCCTAACCTTGCTGGGTCCTTGCAGTTTCTCATTCCAGAAAAGGTACAAAAGAACAAGGCTAGCTTATTTTAGATGATCAGGAAACATGAGAGAGTGGTCAAGCTGTTCATTATCCTTCATCAGAACTGTTTAATCCTTTTTCATGTTTGTCCAAACTCCATCCTTTCTTTCTGCCATTGAATCCTTTGTACTTTTATCATATAAATAAGGGATTCCATGGCAAAAATGCAATGGTTGTTTATAACTCTAAAACAATTAAACTCTTGCTCTCATTAAAAACCTCATATAATTCTAATTTATAGCATTTACCAATACAGGCACAAATAATACAAATATTAAATAAATTTCTGGCTTCTGAAACCAAGGTTTATGAAAATTATTTTTTTATCACATAAAAAAAATCCTGTTGCTGTTGAGGCGATTCTGACTCATGATGACCCCATGTGTTATAGAACAGAAGTGCTTCACAGGGCTTTCTTGGCTGTAATCTATGGAAGCAGGTCACCAGGCTGCCCTTCTTCTGTGGCACTGCTGGGTGGGCTCTAACTGCTACCTTTAGGTTAATAGTCAAGTGTAAGCCATTTGTGCCACCCAGGGACCTTTTTACAAGGCACCAATTTTCCCTTCTAGCTTGAGTCTCTTTCTCCAGCCTCGTCTCCCAAACTATATTCACTATACACCTACTATTTTCTAGCCACACGAAATTTCTCATCATTTCTATGAAATAAAAAATAAAGATCCCTGGGTAAATTAATGCCCCTAAGTGCCCAACGTATTACCAACATCAATGACTTCTTAATATAATAAACTAAGAGTAACCTGCTCAAAAAAATCACTTTGTCATTCACATCAGAATTCAACTAGTAACTACAGAAAAGTCATGTTCAAGAAAAAAAAAAAAAAACAGAGGCGCCGTATATTAGTTTCCTAACCTGTTGTAACAAGTACCACAAACTTGATGGATTAAAGCAACACAAATTTATCATCAGTTTTGCAGATTATTAAGTAGTCCAATACGGGTCTTACTGGGCTAAAATCAGGTTGTCAGCAGTTCTGTTCTAGAGGGGTGAATTCATTTCCTTGCCCTTTTCAGCTTCTAGAGGTTGCCTACATTCCCTGGCTCATGGCTCTACTCTTTCAATATCAAAGTCAGCAGTGGGTCAAGTCCTTCTCAGGATGCCACCTGGTTCTCTCTTCTGCTTCCTTCTTTCCTTAGATGAACCCCTGTGATTACATTGGGTCCGCACAGAAAATCCAGGATACTCATCCCATCTCAAGGTCATCTGATTGGCAACCTTATTTCCTCTTTCCCATGTAACTTAACATAGTCACAGGTTTCAGAAATTGAGACATGGACATCTCTGAAGGGCCATTATTCTGCCTACTACATATCGTGACCTAACAAGTCATTCTTTGATAAAGACAAAATAAACTATCTTCTGGAGAAGATGAAAAGTTAAAGGATAACTTGATCTACTAATACATAAAAAAAAAAAAAAAAAAACTATTACCACCACAACAGTAAGTTCCTAATTTCTTAACATCTTTTCTGTTCATGTTTCTTCAAGGGAATAAAAAAATAACGTGAATGACAATTCATGGTGCGTGAATTGCTCAACTGGAAGTCTAACTTTATTGTTGTATGGCAACAACAGGTTCTGTGCATGTTTTGTGAATGGCAAAAGTTTGTTAGTTTAATGCCCAAATGAATATGAGAACATATTTTCCTTTTTGGACAACTATTTATGTGCTATACACCATACATAAAAATGGCATAATCTGTAAGTGTGAAACAGATACCAAACAAGATGAATTAAACTCCAGCCTTTGTTCCTATTAAATTAATAACCTATTATTTTAAAAAAGCCAAGTGTAGAGAGATTTCTGAATTGGGTCCTCAGAAAGCAAGGGACACATTTATATCAATCTAAAGGAAGTACAGAATTTTATCAGTGCTATAAACATCCAGGGGCCTGTTATGAAATTTAATTATTAAGTAGTATTATAAAATATTAACTGAGATAGGCATAGGGATGGATTATAAGATATTTAAAAACTTAAAACTAATATATAAAAATATGAGGAGTGGTGAAGACAACTCATCAGACATGGATTGGACTGGACAATGGGTTGGAGAGAGATGCTGATGAGGAGTGAGCTACTTGCATCAGGTGGACACTTGAGACTATGTTGGCATCTCCTGTCTGGAGGGGAGATGGGAGGGTAGGGGGGTTAGAAACTGGCAAAAACAGTCATGAAAGGAGAGAATGGAAGGAGAGAGCGGGCTGACTCACTGGGGGAGAGTAGTGGGGGTATGTAGTAAGGTGTACATAAGTTTATATGTGACAGCCTGACTTGATTTGTAAACTTTCACTTAAAGAACAATAAAAATTATTTAAAAAAAAATATGAGGGGGCGGTGCCAAGATGGCTAACTAGTCAGAAGCTTCTGCTGAACCGTCTTGCAACAAAGGCCCCAAAAAACAAGTCAATCGATTACATATATGACAATCTACAAACCCTGGGCATCAAATACAGAACTAAGGAATCGATCTGAGTGACAGGGGAGTAAGAGATGGTCCAGAAGCAGCAACAAGTTGCTGAGCCCGTCCATTGCCTCAGCTCCAATTCCTCGGCACCATTCTTTAGTGCAAATGCAGCGGGACTGATGGAAGTTTCCTGAGACACAGCAGGTTCCACAAAATAAGGCAAGCAAAGTGGCACACCCCTGACCTTGTGCCGTGTCTACAGCGGGACTGGCCACAGCATTTAGGGAGCGGCTGCTTCGGTGAAAAAAGGCAAACGAAGTGCCAGCACTCTGACCTCCTGGTGTGACGCCATGGGTCTCGCTGTGGGGTTTAGGACAAAGCTGCTTCAGCTAAAGAAGGCAAATGCGGGACACAGCTGTAACCCACTGGGGCAATATCCACGGGGACCCAGCCAGGGCACACAGGCCACACACGCCTCTGGAATCTGAGATGAAACAGCACTCTTGACACAAGGTAAGTGATTTTGTCTAACTTACTGTGTGGATCTAATAGCTCCTTCTTCCGAAACTACTCTCTCCTATCTATCTGATCCCGCCCACTTCTATCCCAGCTGGATTCATTAGCAGTTGAATTCCCTGGGACTGAGATAGAACATGCCATGCTCTCTCTGACCAATTCTCCTGACCTGGGAGAAGGAGCTAATTAACAAACAGGTGAAAAATACTTTCCCAACTCCCCTAAACTGGAAGCTCAAAGCAAAAGCAGCTCCAGTCCAGGCATAAGCGATCCACTGACTTTGGCTTTCACCCCTATATGGAACCAGATGGCTATTATAATGCAAGGACCAATCTGCTAGAGGTCTACCTATAATTGTTTCAACTGTGCGGTGGAGAGAAAGTTTTGGAGGTCTGATACTACTCTGCCTATTAAACAGAGCCCTCACCTACCCACAGCAGGGACCTAAGGGCTGAGGCTCCATCCACGCCACCCAGCCACCTGCGAAATGACTCTGAGGATAGTGATGCCTACCCGTCTGTACAGGTATAAGCACTGGGTGCCTAAGGTACGGCTACAGAGCCCACCCGCCAGAGCACTCTAGAGAACAGAGATGCTCCTTCCTTACTGACACTTGGGGGAAAGCTGTCAGCACCCTGCCCTCCTCAGAGTGTGACCCCCTGCTGCTACCAGAAACCAATGCATACAACCATCACCACTACTCCTCTAAGACAATAGGTGAGAGCCTACACCACACACTAGGTGACTGTCAGGACACCTGAGCTGATTCTATTCAAGAACAATGAATGGACGCATAGGCTCATATGCCTGGTAACAACTCTAACCATTTGGTAAAAGGATGTTAGTGCTTCAAAGGCTCCAATAATCAAGTTAGCGCACTCCAGTAGCCCACCTGGGTAAACTGGAACAAAACAAAGCAAGATAGGACACAATGAGCAAACATGAAATAAATTATTACAAGAACTTATAGATAGCTCACAGACAGTAGTCAATATCAAATCATATAAAGAAGCAGACCATGATGCCTTAAACAAACTCCCAAAACAGACAATCAAGGACTCTCCTGGATGAATATGCATTCCTGAAATTGCCAGATGCAGAATAGAAAAGATTAATATACAGAATGCTTCAAGACATCAGGAACAAGACCAGGCAGTATACAGAAAAAGCCAAGGAACACACAGATAAAGCAGTTGAAGAAATTAAAAAGATTACTCAAGAACTTAATAAAAAATTTAATAAGCTGCAAGAATCCACAGAGAGACAGCATTCAGAAATTCAAAAGATTAACAATAAAATTACAGAATTAGACAACTCAATAGGAAGCCAGAGGAGCAGAATTGAGGAAATGGAATGCAGAATTGGGGAGATGGAGGATAAGGCACTTGGCACCAAGGTATTTGAAGAAAAATCAAACAAAAGAATTAAAAAAAATCAAGAAACCCTAAGAATCGTGTGGGACTCTACCAAGAAAAATAACATGTGAGTGATTGGAATGCCAGAACAGGGAGGGATAACAGAAAATACAGAGAAAATTGTTCAAGATTTGCTGGCAGAAACTTCCCCGACATTGTGAAACATGAAAGGATATCTATCCAAGATGTTCAATGAACCCCATACGAGGTAGATCCCAAAAGAAAAGTCACCAAGACATATTATCATCAAACTAGCCAAAACCAAAGATAAAGAGAAACTTATAAGAGCAGCCAGGGATAAGCGAAAAGTCACCTACAAAGGAGACTCAATAAGTTTGGAGTACTCGGCAGAAACAATGCAGGCAAGAAGGCAATAAGGTGACATATATAGAGCACTGAAGGAGAAAAACTGCCAGCCAAGAATCATATATCCAGCAAAACTGTCTTTCAAATATGAAGGCGAAATTAAGTCATTTACAGATAAACACAAGCTTAGGGTATTTGTAAAAACCAGACCAAAACTACAAGAAATACCAAAGGGAATTCTCTGGTTAGAAATTCGATAACACCAGATATCAACACAATACCAGCACACAGAACAGAGCATCCAGGTAACAACTCAGACAGGGAAATCATAAAATTAAAATAAGGTTAAAAAAAAAATGCTCAGAACAGAGAATCAGTGATGTCACTATGTAAAAGATGACAATAATCAATAAAGAGGGACTAAACAAAGTAGGCACAGATTTTCCATATGGAGAAGAAATCAAGGCGATATATGGAGATACGAGTTAGGTTTACACTTAGAAAAACGGGAAAATATTAAGGTAGCCACAAAGAAGACTAACAATCCCACAGCTCAAAATAAAAACCAAGATAAATATAAAGGCTCAGCAAAAACAAATTCAACTACAGTGAAAAAGAGGAACATACAATTGACAAAGAAAAACTTCTCAGCACAAAAAAGTGGAAAAATGAAACTGTCAACAACACACAAAAAAAGGCATTGAAATGACAGCACTAAACTCATATCTACCCATAATTACACTGAGTGTAAATGGACTGAATGCACCAATAAAGAGACAGGGAGTTCCAGAATGGATTAAAAAACACGATCAAACTATATGCTGCCTACAAGAGACACACCTTAGACGAAGAGACACAAATGAACAAAAACTCAAAGGATGGAAAAAATATATCAAGCAAACAACAATCAAAAAAAGAGCACAAGTGGCAACATTAATTTCTGACAAAATAGACTTTAAAGTTAAATCCACCACAAAGGATTAGGAAGGACACTATATGATGATTAAAGGGACATTCTGCCAGGAGGATATAACAATATTAAATATTTATGCACCAAATGACAGGGCTGCAAGATACATAAAACAAACTCTAGCAGCACCGAAATGTGAGATAGACAGCACCACAATTATAGTAGGAGACTTCAACACACCACTTTCAGTGAAGGACAGGACATCCAATAAGATGCTCAATGAAGACAAAGAAGATCTAAATGCACAATCAGACCTGAAAGACATATACAGAACACTCCACCCAACAGCAATGAAGTATACTTTCTTTTCTAGTGCACATGGAACATTCTCTAGAATAGACCACATATTAGGTCACAAAGCAAGCCTTTGCAGAATCCAAAACACTGAAAAATTACAAAGCATCTTCTCAGGCCATAAGGCCATAAAAGCAGAAATCAGTAACAGAAAAACCAGGGAAAAGAAATCAAATACTTGGAAACTGAACAAATGCCCTGCTCAAAAAAGACTGGATTATAGAAGACATTAAGGACGGAATAAAGAAATTCATAGAACCCAATGAGAATGAAAACACTTTCTATCAGAACCTTTTGGACACAGTGAAAGCAGTGCTCAGAGGTCAATTTCTATCAGTAAATGCACACATACAAAAAGAAGAAAGGGCCAAAATCAAAGAACTATCCCTACAACTTGAACAAATAGAAAGAGAACAACAAAAGAAACCCTCAGGCACCAGAAGAAAGCAAATAATAAAAATTAGAGCAGAATTAAATGAATTAGAGAACAGGAAAACAATTGAAAGAGTCAACAAGACCAAAAGCTGGTTCTTTGAAAAAATTAACAAAATTGATAAACCATTGGCCAAACTGACTAAAGAAAAACAGGAGGGAAGCAAATAACCTGAATGAGAAATGAGATGGGTGATATTACAACAGACCCAACTGAAATTTAAAAAATCATATCAGATTACTATGAAAAATTGTACTCTATCAAATTTGAAAACCTAGAATCGATGAATTTCTAGAAATACACTACCTACCTAAACTAACACAAACAGAGGTAGAACAACTAAATAGACCCATAACAAAAGAAGAGGTTGAAAAGGTAATTAAAAAACTCCCAACAAAAAAAGGTGCTGGTCCAGATGGCTTTACTACAGAGTTCTACCAAACTTTCAGAGAAGAGTTAACACCACTACTACTAAAGGTATTTCAGAGCAAAGAAAAGGACGGAATATTCCCAAACTCATTCTATGAAGCTAGCGTATCTCTGATACCCAAACCAGGTAAAGATACCACAAAAAAAGAAAATTACAGACCTATATCCCTCATGAACTTAGATGCAAAAATCCTTAACAAAATTCTAGCCAATAGAATTCAACAACATATCAAAAAAATAATTCACCATGACCAAGTGGGATTCATACTAGGTATGAAGGGATGGTTCAACATTAGAAAAACAATTAATGTAATCTATCATATAAATAAAACAAAAGACAAGAACCACATGATTTTATCAATTGATGCGGAAAAAGCATTCGACAAAGTTCAATACCCATTCACAATAAAAACTCTCAGCAAAATAGGAATAGAAGGGAAACTCCTCAACATAATAAAGGACATTTATACAAAGACAACAGCCAACATCATCCTAAATTGTGAAATTCTGAAAACATTCCCCCTGAGAACAGGAACCAGACAAGGATGCCCTTTAACACCACTCTTATTGAACATTGTGCTGGAGGTACTAGCCAGAGCAATTAGGCTATATAAAGAAATAAAGGGCATCCAGGTTGGTAAGGAAGAAGTAAAAGTATCTCTATTTGCAGATGACATGATCTTATACACAGAAAACCCTAAAGAATTCTCAAGGGAGCTACTGAAACTAACAGAAAAGTTCAGCGGAGCCATCAAGATACAAGATAAACATACAAAATTCAATTGGATTCCTCTACACCAACAAAAAGAACACTGAGGAGGAGGTCGCCAAATCAATACCATTTACAGTAGCCCCCAAGAAGATAAAATACTTAGGAATAAATCTTACCAGAGATGTAAAAGACCTATACAAAGAAAACTATAAGACACTACTGCAAGAAACCAAAAGAAACCTACATAAGTGCAAAAACATACCTTGCTTATGGGTAGGAAGACTTAACATTGTAAAAACGTCTATTCTACCAAAAGCCATCTATAGATACAATTCTGATCCAAATTCCAATGACATTTTTTAATGAGATGGAGAAACAAATTAACTTCATATGGAAGGGCAAGAGACTCCGGATAAGTAAAGCATTACTGAAAAAGAAGAACAAAGTGGGAGGCCTCACTCTACCTGATTTTAGAACATATCATACCGCCACAGTAGTCAAAGCTGCCTGGTACTGGTACAACAGATACATAGACCAACGGAACAGAATTGAGAATCCAGACATAAATCCACCCACATATGAGCAGCTGATATTTGACAAAGGCCCAAAGTCAGTTAATTGGGGGAAAAGACAGTCTTTTTTAACAAATGGTACTGGCATAAAGGGATATCCATCTGTAAAAAAAAAACAAGACCCATACTTCACACCTTGCAGAAAAACTAACTCAAAATGGATTAAAAAACCTAAATATAAAATCTAAAACAATAAAGATCATGGAAGAAAAAATAGGGACAACACTAGTAGCCCTAATACATGGCATAAAGAGTATACAAAACATTACTAAAAATGCAGGAAAGAAACCAGATAACTGGGAGCTCCTAAAAATCAAACACCTATGCTCATCCAAAGACTTCACCAAAGAGTAAAAAGACTACCTACAGACTGGGAAAAAATTTTTAGATATGACATTTCCAACCAGCACCTGATCTCTAAACCTACATGATATTGCAAAAACTCAACTACAAAAGGACAACCCAATTAAAGAACGGGCAAAGGGTATGAACAGGTACTTCACTAAAGAAAGCATTCAGGCTGCAAACAAATACATGAGGAAATGCTCATGATCATTAGCTATTAGAGAAATGCAAATCAAAACTACAATGAGATTCCATCTCACTCCAACAAGATTGGCATTAATCCAAAAAACACAAAAGAATAAATGCTGGAGAGGTTGTGGAGAGACTGGAACACTTATACACTGCTGGTGGGAATGGAAAATTTTACAACCACTTTGGAAATCAATTTGCTGCTTCCTTAAAAAACTAAAAATAGAACTACCATATGATCCAGCAATCCCACTCCTCGGAATATATCCTAGAGAAATAAGAGCCTTTACACAAACAGATATATGCACACCCATGTTCACTGCACCACTGTTTACAACAGCAAAAAGTTGGAAGTAACCAAGGTGCCCATCAGTGGATGAATGGATAAATACATTATGGTACATTCACACAATGGAATACTATGCATTGATAAAGAACAATGATGAATCCATGAAACATTTCATAGCATGGAGAAATCTGGAAGACATTATGCTGAGTGAAATTAGGCAGTTGCAAAAGGACAAATATTGTATAAGACCACTATTATAAGAGTTGGAGAAACAGTTTAAACAGAGAAGAAAATAAAAATATGTATATAATGAAAATATTTTCACATATTATACTTTATCAATGAGGCCATGGATCCACTTAAAATGGTCCTAGAAATATATCAGGTTTCAAGGCCACAAGTATTCCTCTAATTTTTTGCAGTGTAATCACTTCATAAAAAAGACAGTTGTTTTGACCTATTAAAACTTGGGTAAACTGCCAGGTTGCTTTTGTGCAGCCAAGTAGGCCACGCAAGTTCAAAACCATCTGAAAACTAGTTCAAATACAATTAGATGCATCCTGAACCAAAGATTATTCAGGAAACAAGTATCATAAAGCATTTCTTCACTAAAATAATCAGTATATCTAAATTTGTACTTAGAATAAAACTTACTCCCTTTAAATGGTAAGATTTTGCAACATAATTTATATATATATATATATATATGCTATCCTTTTCCAGATACTTCTCTATTCCTACTTTTAAAACTTTCAAATAAGTAAATATAAATGGACATATGTGGCCCTTAGGTGACTGGTTCTTTTTTTAATGCACTGACACTGATTTCTTGATCCATCACCTGAAAAGACATTATCTCAGAACACGAAATGCTTCAATCTGTGGAGCAGCAAGGGAGATGGGCTCAAAATGCACAGACACATCTTCTTCGTAGAACACAAGGCAGAAATAATTACAGGGTAAAGGACACTGTGCAGATTGCACATTAATTCACCAGCCAGAAGGCCTGCGACCAGATTTCACAGGATGTAACATGGACTCAAACATTACAGAATAGAGATAGTCCTTTGAGACAGAAGACACAGGATTTGATGAGAATCTTATAATCCAAGGCTCCTATATCCAGGTAAAAGGAAATTACTTTCTAATCATGCAAGAGCTTAGAAAGAATACCTACCGTCCAAATAGTATACAGGCAGTCCCCAGGTGCAAATGAGATCCGTTCCTAACTGTGTCTTTAAGTCAAATTTGTAGATAAGTCGGAAAAGGGGTATAGGTTCTTATTTAGCCTTACTTTAAAAACTAAAAGTGCAAGAAAAAGCTGAAGCCTTTTCGATGATTTAAAAGCTGCACAAGCAGCAAGTGGAAACGATTGTGATGAAGAATTTGTTTTGATTAGGGGATGGTTCAGTCCTTTCGAAGTGAGGGCAAATTTACGTTAACATTAAATGGGAAGTAGCAGTTATCAGCAAGTGTGACATTCATAACCTAGGGTCTGCCTGTATTTGAAGAAATTTTTTAATTAAGAGAGAGTTAAATGAGAATAAAGATCTCAAGAGACAAGATGAAGACTATGAAAAACAGAGTGAACAGTAAATCTAGAAAAATATATGGTCAAATTTAAATTAATACTGATAATATGATTCATACCTGTAACTTAAAGGTTAAACGGGAATGTTGAATCAAGAGAGTCAATATTATAAGGCAGGATTTCTCAGCCTTGGCACTACTGACATTTTGGACTAGATAATTCAGTATCGTTAGAGGTGGTCCTTTGCATTGTGGGATAGAGGCCAGCATCACCCATCCTCCATGTTGTGGCAAACAAAAATGTGTCCAGGCATTGCCAATCGTCCCCTGCAGGGCAAAACTGCCCCTGGTTGAGAACCACTGTTATAACAATATTAGAACTAAAGGTGCTATGTCTACTAATCTGACTATATCTAGACCCTGAGTTCTAGTAACATCCTCTGGAGAATTTTAATTTTTTTCCTTAAGTTCAGACTGCAAGTTCCATCTTGCCTTCTGTGGGTGGTGGTTCCAACATAAATGCACTTTTCAAAGCCTTTCTTACGCCATTTAGGTTTGTCCTCTGCATGTATCGCTCAGTGGAAAGTCTGGGATTTGAGCAGCGGTTTATCATAGTTCAGTTCTTCAAGCTTCTGCTATGTTTCTTTGGATCTGCACCGTGTGCATGTGTAGCTTATTAGTGAGGTAAGGCTTTTGTGAATTCATACACAGAATTAAGGAATCTCTAGCGTTGAAAGAAAAAAAGAAAAAAAAGTTAAATCAAAGCGGGGGGGAGGCAAAGCAAGATGCCAGCATAAGCAGTTTTGTGTTCTTATCCCCTCAAAACAAATCCAGGAAAAATCAAACAAAAATGGGTGAAACTGACCATCTCTGAACTCTGGATACCAATTAAAGGGTTGGAGGACCAAAGTGAACACTGAATCAAGGAAAAGAGAGAGCAGTAGTTTTCCACACATCTGAGCTCCAACCCCCTCCCTGGCTAAGTATGGTTGTCTTGGGGTGGAGGCAAGGCCCAAGACAATACCCCCACTCCCCGCCCCGGGCAGTGAGAAGCATAGTCAAAAAACCAGGAGAGTGTGGGCTAGCAGGTAGGGAGTCTTGAGTTTCAGTGGTACAGCCAGCACTACCAGGCAGGGAGCCTATCAGTGAAACAGCTACAGATGGTGCTCTTGGGCAGGGGAATCTTACATGTTGGAGCAGCACAGTGAGCACCCCCAGGCAGGGAGCCTAACAGTGAAACCGCTACAGCAGGTACTCCTGGCCAAGGAGTCTGATGGTGAACCTATAACAGGTGTCAATTCTAGGAGGAGAGTCTGGGCCTAGAACTGCACAGCTGGCACTCCCAGAAAGGGAGTCTCATAGTAAGTCTGTAACAGCAGCCACTCCCAGGTGGAAGTTTGAGGCTGGAGGTCCACACCCATGCTCCCAGGCAGGAAGTTATATGGTGAATCTCCAACAGCTACTGTGTCCGGGGTGGGAGTCTGAGGCTGGAGGTACACAACATTCCTGTGTGGGGAGCCTAGGGACTGTAGCTCCCCAGCTGGTACTTCCAGGAGAGAGTCTTGTGAATCTATAACAGCTACTGCTCCTAGGTGGGGACTCTGGTGGCAGACATGCAAAGTCAGCATTCCCAATCTGGAGCCTAGTGGTGAAGTGGACACAACAGGCACTCTAAGGCAGAGGGTCTGGTAAAGGAGCTGAACAGCCTGCACTTCCACTCAAGGAGCCTAGAGGTGAATCAGCGATAGGTGACGCCCCCAAGAAGGGAGACCAGTAGTGAAGTGGTCACAATGATGGGGAGATTGATGTTGAAGTAGAGAACTACAATATTCAATAACTTAAAACAGTAACAAGAAGAAAAGTAAACCCTAGGGAATGGGAAGAAGCTAATCTCCAGAGTCACCACAGAATAATAGTTTTAAGTGTCCCAGTTTAATCGAAAAATCACAAGACGTCAAGAAACAGAAAAAGATGGCCCATGCAAGAGGTCAAAATAAAGTAACAGAAACTGTCCTGGAGGAAGGACAGATAATGGACCTATAAGACAAGAACATCAAAGCAACAGTACTACATATGCTCACAGAGTTAAAGGAAAACATGGAAAAAGAAATAAAACAATACAAGAATAAAAGAAAAATTTAAGACACAGAAATTTTTTTTAAAAAAGAACCAAACAAAAACACTGCAGCTAAAAAATATAATAACAGAAACAAAAAAATTTCCTAGAGGGGTTCAACAGCAGATTTGAATTGACAGAAGAATCAGTGAACTTGAAAATCGGTGAACTGAAATTAGTGAGTCTGAGGAGCAAAAATAAAAAAGAATAAGGAAAAGTAAACAAAGCCTAAGGGACCTGTGAGACACCATCAAGCAGATTAGTATACTCATTATGGAGTTCTAAAAGGAAAAGAGAGAAAGGGGCAGAAAGAAAATTAGAAAAAGTAAAGGCCCAAAACTTCCCAAACCTGATCAAAGATATGAATCTACACATCCAGTAAGCTCAGCGAATCCCAAGTAGGATAAATGCAAAGAGAGCCACACCAGGACGTGTTATAATCAAACTCTTGAAAAACAAGTATAAAGAGAGAATTTTGAAGCAGTTAGGCAAGCGAATTATCACATACAAGGGATGTGCAATAAGATTAAATGCCAATTTCTCCTCAGAAACCATGCAGGCAAGAAGGCAGTGGGATGGCATAATTAAAGCACTAAAAAAAAAAAAAAAACTGTCAACCAAAAATACTATATCTGACAAAACTGTCACTCAAAAATAAGGGCAAAATTAAGACATTCTCAAATAAAAGCTGAGGAAATCTGTTACCACTAGACCAGCCCTAAGAAATGCTAAAGGAAGTCCTTTAGATGGCAAAGAAAGAACATTAGACAGTAACCCAATACAGAGATTTAAAAAAAAAAAAAAAAACACTCCATTAAAGGTAATTTCTTGGCAAGTATAAGGGCCAGATTTAAGGTATTTTTGGTTGCTAAATAGTTACTATGTCCTTTATATGCTTTATAATGACAAACGCATAAAAAGTTAAGTATAAATTTATGTTACAGAGTACCAAACTAAAACTCACTGCCCTCAAGTCAATTCCAACTCATAGTGACCCTACAGAATGGAGTAGAACTGCCACATAGGGTTTCCAAACATCTAAAATTAGAAACAAAAGTGGGAACATTTTACTCACCAACCTTACAGAAAAAAAAGGTCATAAGCAAAGAGTATGAACAACTGTCCACCAACAAATTAGATAATTTAGGTGAAATACACAAATTCCTAAAAATAAACTACCTACACTGACTCAAGAAGAAATAAAACATCTCAACAGATCCACAACAAGTGAAGAGACTGAATCAGTAATCAAAAACCTTCCAACAACAACAAAAAATGTCCTGGACCAGATAGCTTTACTGGGGAATTCTACCAAACATTTATAGAAGAAATGACTCTAATCCTACTTAAACTTTTCCAAAATACAGAAGAGGAGAAACACTTCCCAACTTATTCTATGAGACAAGCATTACCCTAATACCAAAGCCAGACAAAAGACACAAGAAAACTACAGAACAATATCCCTTATGAATTCAAATGTAAAAATTATTAACAAAAGACTAGCAAACTGATCTGAAAAACATATTAAGGGGATTACGTATCGTGATTAAGTGAGATTTATCCCAGAAATGCATGAGTGGTCTACATCAGAAAATCAGTCAATGTAATACATCACATTAACAGGCCAAAGAAAAAGAACTGCAAGATCACCCCGATCAATGCAGAGAAGAATTTTGACAAAATTCAATACCCTTCATGATAAAAACACTTCACAAGTTAGGAATAGAAGGGGAAATCCTCAACGTGAAAAAAAAGCAGTCATGAAAAGCCCACAGCTTACATCATACTCAACGAAAAAAGGCTGAAAGTTTTCCCATGAAGATCAAGAATAAAACAAGGATGCCCACTCACACCACTGCTATTCAACATTGTACTGGAAGTCCCAGCCAGAGGAATTAGGCAAGAAAAAGAAATATAAGGTATCTAAATCATGAAGAAGGAAATAGAAACACCCCTTTTCACAAATGACATGATCCTATATATAGAAAATCCCAAAGATTCCACAAGAAAGCTATTGGAGCTAATAAGTGAATTCAGCAAAGTAGCAGGGTACAAAGTCAACAACAAACATCAGCTGGGTTTCTATATATCAGCAATAAGTAAGATGAAAAGAAGATTGAGGCAAGAATTCCATTTACCATAGCTTCTAAAAGAATAAAGTACCAAAGAACACATTTAACAAAGAAAGTGAAAGAACTGTATACTGAAAACTATGAAACATAACTAAAAGAAATTAAAGACCTAAATAAGTGAAAGAGTATTTAATGTTCATGGATTAGAAGGTTTAATATTGTTAAGATGCCAATACTACCCATAACCCATAAAACCCATGGCAATCTATAATTTCAATGAAATCTCTGCCAAAATTTCAAAAACCTTCTTCAAAGAAATGAAAAAACCAATGCTCAAATTTATATGAAACAGCAAGGGGCCCCAAACAGCCAAAGCAATCTTGGAAAAGAATAAAGTGGGAGGGCTCACATTTCCTTATTTCAAAACATACTATAAAGCTAGAGTAATCAAAACAGCCAGGTACTAATAGAGTGGCAGAAAAACAGACCCAGAGAACAGAATTGAGAGTTCAGAAATAAACCCATACATATATCTGTGGCCAACTGATTTTTGACAAGGGTGTTAAGCCCATTCAATGGGGAAAGACGAGACTCTAATAGACGGTGCTGAGAAAGCTGGATTTCCACATGCAAACGTATGAAACGTACAAAATATAATTCAAAATGCATCAAGGGCCTAAAGGTGTGAACTAAAACCATAAAATTCTTAGAAGACAACAAAAGGGCACTGCTTCGGGACCTACTTTTTAACAAGAACAACAAAAATACAAACAGCCCAATCAAAAAATGGGCTAGAGGACTTGAAAAGGCATTTCACCAAAGAGAATACAGAATTGGCCAACAAGCACATGAAAAGATGTTCAACGTCATTAGTGAGCTGTTGTCATTTGTCTTTGAGTTGGTCCCAACTCATGGCAATCTCATGTACAATGACACAAATGCTGCCTGGTCCTTCACCATCCCCATGACAAGTTCAGACTGAACTGTTGTGATCCATAGGGTCTTCATTAGCTGATTTCTAGAAGTAAATTACCAAGCCTTTCTTCTTAGTCTGTCTTAGGCTGGAAGTTCCACTGAAACTTATTCAGTATCCTAGCAACACACAAGCCTCCACTGACAGACAGGTGGCATCTGTGCATAAGGTGCATTGGCTGGGAATCGAACCCAGGTCTCCCGCACAAAAGGCGAGAATTCTACCACTGAACCAAATCAAAACCACAATGAGACACCAATCAACCTCAACAGAATGAGTATGATAAAACAAGACAGAAAATAAAAGGTGTTGGTGAGGATGTGGAGAAATTAGAATCCTCATCATTTGCTGGTGAGAATGCAAAACGGAAGAGGTGGTTCCTCAAAAGGCTAAACACAGAACTACCATAAGACCCAGCAATCCCAATCCGAGGTATATACCCAAAAGAACTGAAAGCAGAGATGGAAATAGAAACCTGTACACCAATGTTCATTACAGCACTATTTACAATAGCCAAAACATGTAAATAACCTCAATATCCTTCAATAGGTGAATGGATAAACAAAATATGGTATATACATACAATAGAATATTAGCCATAAAGAGAAATGAAGTCCTGATACATGCTACAACACGGACGAACCTTGGAAACATTATGCTGAGTGAAGTCAGTCAGTCAGTCACAAAAGGACAAATATTGAATGATTCCACTAAATGGGCAAATATAAAGACAAATGCTTGTTAGTGGTCATCAGGGGTGGGAGGAAGTGGGCAAGAGGAAACTACTGCTTAGGGGGCACTGAGTTTCTTTTAATGGTGGTGGCAAAACTTGGAAAAGAAAAATGGTAATGGTGCATAACAACAACATGAACGTTATCAATGTTACTGAATTGTACATGTAAAAACTGTTGAACTGGAAAATAGTTTGCTATTTACATTTTTACCATAATCAGAAAAAAAGTTAATGAGTCTACATAAAAACCTGCACATAAATGTTTATAGCAGCTTTATTCATAACTGCCAAAATTTGCAAGTAACCAAGACGTCCTTCAACAAGTGAATGCATAAACAAATTGTAGTATAGCCTACGTTGGATGAAGTATTATTCAGTGATAAAAAGAAATGAGCAATGAAGCCATGAAAAGACATGTAGGAGCCTTAAATGTGTATTGCTAAATGAAAGAAGTCAGTCTAAAAAGGCTACATGTTATATAATTCCAACTATATGACATTCTAGAAAAGGCAAAAACATACACAATGAAAAGATTAGTCATTGCCAGGGGTCCAGAAGAGGAAAGATGAATAGGTGGGGTACAGGGCATTTTTTAGGGCAGTGAAACTATTGTGCATGATACTGTAATGGCACACACATTACATTATGTATTTGTCAAACCCCATAGGACTGTACAATACAAAGAGTGAACTCTAATGTAAACTATGGACTTCAGTTAATAATAATATATCAAGATTGGTTCATGAATTGTGACAAATGTATCATACTAAAGTAAGGTGTTAACAATAAGAAAAACTAAGCGCAGGGGAGGGCAGTGGTAGTTCAGAGTTAGAATTCTCACATTCCAAGCACAGGAGCCTCTACACTAAGATGGGCTAGGAAGAAAGGCTTGGGGATCTACTTCTGAAAATCAGCCAGTGGAAATCCTATGGATCACAACGGTCCAATATGCAACTGATCATGGGGATGGTATAGGACAGGGCAGCATTTCTTTCCACCGTACATGAGGTCACCATGAGTAGGGGACCAACTCAATGGCAGCTAACAACAATTCTTAGATTAGTGGTTTATCTTGTCTCTTAAGATCTCAAAAAACAACAATATACAATCAACTTTCACAAGTCCAGGCAATGATTTGATGGTTCTCTGTAAAGAACAGAATCAGAGAAAATTCTTAGTGAAAATTCTCTCCTACAGTTAACAAAAAACACACAATCCCAACAAGTATGCCTTTAAAGAAACTCCAATTACTGTGATCACACACAGGTATAAGAGATATTGAAGCTAGCATGTTCTTTTACTCAAAAGACATTTACTATGTACTATTTTTTTTTATGTGCCTAGGCTAGCTGTTGGGGATCCAACAGTGAACAAAGCAGGCATGGTATGCACTCTTAGGAAACTTAATATTTAGCAAACCTTAAAACTCCTGCTTTTAGACAAGAAAGGTATTATTTTTTGCCTATTTTGCAAACAAAGTAACTAGGACTCGAGTGGTAAATGTCCCCAAAGTCACATAACCAGTAAGTGCTCTAAATGGGCAAGACAGGTAGGTACTAAAATCTTGCTCTCTCATTTCCTAATACGGCACTTAACCTGCCTCTGTCTCACTGGAAGGTAAGCTGGTTGTAGAAGAGATTCTTAACAACAGCTTCCTGTCCTATCCACTGACTCCAGAAGGGACCATGTACCTTCATCCTCAACATACTAGCTTTGTTCCTCTGAGTCAGTCATCAACTAGTTCCAGATAATGTATAAGTACTTTCACTCAAAAAAAATAAAAGGTAATTCCCATATATTAGAAAAATCTTTTAAAGTCTTAAAATACCATGATAACATTAAAACTTGAAAAACTGATAGTATCATACTAATTTCCTTTCTATATAGCTCCACAGACATTTAATTTAGGAAAAAAAAAAATAGAAACAATTCCTTAATTTACTTTCACTTTAAAACAGCAACACAAGTTAGTGTAATTAGAACATGAGTTACACTTTCCAGGACAGAAAAAAGTAGAAGTCACTAAGAGTTGGCACCAATTGTCACCTCTCTCTCTATTCCTCCCTCATTCACATCTTAAGCCTTCATGCTCAGTCTACAAATAGCTCTCCGACCATGTACAACAGGGGTCTGCTAACTTATTCTGTAAAGGGCCACGCAGTAAATATTTTTGGCTTTGTGGGCCTTAAAATCCCTGTTTGCAACTACTTAACTCTGCCAATATGGCTTGAAAGCACCTATGTACAATACGTAAACAAGAAAGAGTGGCTGGTCCAATAAAACTTCATTTATAGATACTCAAATTTGAATTTCATGTAACTTTCATGTGTCACAAAATAGTATTCTTTTGAGAATTTTTTCAACAATTTAAAACAGGTTAATTCCACTCTCAGCTCGTGAGTCATACAAAAGGCAGCAGCAGGCTGGATTTGGTAGTGTGCTGACCCCTGATGGAGAGAACTGCCTGTAAGCTGAAGCTGCAGTAGGTGGCTCGCCCTTCTTTCAACATTATTTCTAAGCCTAAAATCTAACAGAAAATAATTCTTGTTCCAATTTTCAGGCATTTTCAAATCTTTTTCCTTATCTCAGAAAAAGACAAAGGTTCTAATTCTTACTTTTGAGCAGTAACAGAAGTTTTAAGACTTTTTAAAAAGAAAATACATCTGGGTTTCCATTATCTTTACCAATGGTTAATTTTTTCATTACTCATAAGAATGAAAACTCTAAGGATAAATAAAAGCTACCAAGGGAGGTGTAGATCATGCCCCAAATATTTTTATAATTCCTTGCCTTCTTCTGCTCCTTGCCCGGAGACTGCAAATCTCACCCCACTCATAATTATGTCTCCCATCCCCAAACAGATGACATACCTCTGAGATTAAAATGAAGTTTAAAGGTAACTAGTCAAACTCACCAAGTTCTAAAGATTGATCACAGAGGAATTGTAGTAATTTTCCAAAGGCATCTTACAAAGTGACAGACTCAGCTTCTGAGTTTCAGCAACT
The DNA here is from genome assembly GCF_024166365.1 of Elephas maximus indicus. Lineage (NCBI taxonomy): Eukaryota > Metazoa > Chordata > Mammalia > Proboscidea > Elephantidae > Elephas > Elephas maximus. The sequence continues at coordinate 105,729,600 of NC_064823.1, read as the reverse complement.
TTACAGAAAAATAAAAATTCTGTAAAACATAAGTAGCTGTGAAAATAATATTAACCAAATTCTCAGTAACATTACCTCCAACATTTTTTTCCACTTCACGTATACAGTATATATTGGGGGACTCCTATGTGTCATGAATTAGAAATGCAGAAATGAAAGTGTCAGACACCATCATCCCCTCTGAGGATGTGCAACTTCACAGTGTACTGGGCAACTCCAAATGTGATGGAGGGCTTGAAGGACCATATCAGTGCAAAGGGAAAGCACGATAGAAATACAAATCAGTTCGGTGAGAGTTGGTTAGGAAAGGCCTCCTAAAGGAGGATCATTTAATGTAAGCACAAGTATAAACTGGCCGAATAAAGTGAGGAGAAAAGGAGAAAAAGACCATGTCTCATCCAGAGGGAATGCATGCCCAAAGGCCCAGACATAGGACAGGATACGGCATTTGTATGTGAATGAAAGAAGTCCAGCGTGGCTGCTCAGAGAAAGGGGATGAGAAGGTCATCCCTGGAGATGAGATGGACAAGGGAGGAAAGCAAGAGGTGGAACAATTTTCCCTAAGTCACACAAGGCTAAAAGGCCAAGCCCATTTTGCACCTTCACCACTTGATTGAAATATACTAGCCATTCTGAAGGTCTCCTCAGTGCCCAGCCTCAAAGGTCTGAGAGGAGCACTGTTGGGAAGGAAGCCGAGACAAAGTCCCTGTAGGGAATGATCTTTTCAGGGGGGCTTTTGCAAGGGCTTGAGAGAGAACTTCCTATGGCCACTAGCTAACTTCCCTATGGATAGATGGATTGATCAACTAACCATCAAGTGCCCAGACTGCAGAATGATGAGGAAGAAGTCAGTCTCAGCATCATCCTCAATTACTAGCCAATCATTACCAAGCACTCACTATGTATGAAGCCCTGTTCTAAGTGCTTTACATGTATTAACTAATTTAATCCTCACAATATACCTATTATGTAGGTACTTTTATTATTCTATTTTCATTTAAATTAGATTCTAATGAAATAGTGCAATCATGGCCATTACCGCCATTGAGTTAGTCCCTGACTCATAGTGACCCCGTGCACACTGGAATGAAATGCTAACTAACCCTGTGCCATCCCCATGGTCAGTTCCGGATCAGACCTGTTGTGATCCACAGGGTTTTTGTTGACTGATTTTTGGAATTAGATCACCAGGCCTTTCTTTCTAGTCCATGTTAGTCTGGAAACACTGCCAAAACCTGCTCAGCATCACATCAACAGGCAAGCCTCTAGCGACAGACGGGGTGGTGGCTGCACATGAGGGACACTGGCTGGGAATCCAACTTGGGTCTCCCGCATGGAAGGCAAAAATTCTACCACTGAGCCACCACTGTCTCCTCACGGCCATTGATTTTCTTTTATTAACAGTTAATATAAAAATTATCAGAAATGTCACCACTTACTTCCCCAATATTAAAAACATTTTAATCACCCTTCTATTTGAAAAGTACTATTTTAAATATCAATTAACAAAAACAAAAGGCTTTGCAGGATTAATTTTTTTTTTCTTTTTTAGTGAACAGTTCTATTCTTTAAAAAAGAGCTGGCGATGATTGCACCTTGTGAATATAGTTAATGCCATTGAATTGTACATGTGAAAATAGTTAAAATGGCAAATTTTATGTTATATACACTTTACCACACACATACACAAATCCCATGAAAAGCCTCCGCTTTATAGTCAAAGGATGAGGAAAGAGGCAACTCAGCCATACAGAGAACTTTTTAGAAAATAACCATTCTACTCTGGTCAAACACCACAGGAAAAACTGTGGCCATATTCCCATTCCCAATCGCACCAGCAAAGGCCAAATGGGAAGTCTAGACCCTCACCAGGCTGTAGCAAAGAGCACCCAATCCCTACGCTAGGGTGGTGTTAGAGAAGGCCAGTGGAGACCAGGGATATTCATCCCCACTAGGTGGTAACCAGGCCTCTCCCCTCCCCCATCATCACAGTGTCAGTGGAGAGCCTGGACTTCATCCCCAACTGACAGTAAAGAGGTACCCCACCCTCTCTCTACTAGGATAGCCCTAGTGGAGACTCAAAACATCTACAAAGACCCAGAGGTAACGAGGCCATGGCCCTGCAGTTTTAGTGAATTCCACGTGAGGAATAGCAATAAGGCACTGCTGTCCTTCCCAGGCAGGGTTGTATCAGTAGAAGGCTGACTGGAGAGCTGGAACACCAACTCTGCCCAGGAGTAATGGAAAGTTTCTCCACCCCCCATGACAACAGAGGCTGAGTAAGGAACCTGGACTTCAGCCCCACCAGGCAGAAACAAGGTAGCGCTCCCCTGTTCTACTTGCCCTGCCTGAATAACGTCAGAGGAGGTCTGCCAAAATAGAATATTTAAATAAGATCCAGAGTCTCATAATACTCAAAATATCCAAGTTGCCATGGAAAGTTACTAATCATACCAAGAACCAAGAAAATCACAATTTGAATGAGAAAAAACAAGCAACAGATGCCAACACCAAGATGACGCGTTAGAATTACCTGACAAGGATTTCAAAGCAGCCACTGTAACAATGCTTCAACAAGCAATTACAAACATGACTGAAACAAATAAAAATTTAGAAAATTTCAGAAGAGAAAGTCTCAGCAAAGAAATAGAAGATATAAAGAAGAATCAAATGGAAATTTTAGAACTTAAAAACACAAATAACTCAAAAACAAAACTCAATGGATGGGTTCAACATGAAAATGGAGGAGTAAAAGAAAATTCACTGAACCTGAAGATGAGAGAACAATAGAAATTATCCAATCCAAACAAAAAAGAGAAAATAGGCTAAACAAAAGTGAACAGAGCCACAGAGACCTATCGCACTGTAACAGAAGATGTAACGCTCATCTCATACAATGATAGGAGAAATACAGTGGGGTTGAAAAAGTTCTTGAAGAAACAAAATGGGAAAAAATTCCCCAAATTTGGCCAAAGCCATAAACCTACATATTCAAGAATGTGAGAAAACCCAAAACAGAATAAGCCCAAAGAAATCCATGCCAAGGCATATCATATTTAAACTTCTGAAAACTAAAGACAAAGAGAAAATCTTGAAAGCAGCAAAAGAAAAATGATAGCTTACATATTAAGAGAAAACAATTCAAATGATGGTGGATTTCCCATCAAAAACTATGAAGACCAGAAAAAAGGGGCGTAGCCATTTTTCAGGGGTTGGAAAAAAAAAATACTGTCAATCCAAGAACCCTGTATCCAGACAAAATATTCTTCAGAAATGAACAGGAAATCATGTATTCTCTTAGTAGAGAATCTGTTGCCAGCAGACTTACCCTGAAAACACCGCTGAAGGAAGTTCTTGAAACAGAAAGAAAACTATAAAGGAAGAATGAAACATCAGGGAGAACAACACAGGGTAAAAATATAGGTAAAAACAACAGACTTCCCTTCACCTCTTAATTTTTCCATATTATTTTCTGATGGTTGAAAGAAAAATTATAATATGATGTTGAAGGCAATTCATGTAGAGAAAACATTGAAGGCAATTATATCAGAAATGGGGATGAGTAAAAGCACTTAAAAGGAAGTAAATTTTCTACACTTCAAACTGGTAAGATGGTAAAAAACACCACTGAACTGTCATAAGTTATAAATAATGTGATACCTAGAAGCACCATGAAAATGCTATTCAAAGAGATACACATAAAACATTATAGACAAATCAGGATACAATCTTAAAAACTGCCCACAGAAAGGCAAGAAAATGAAAATAGACAATAAACAGAGAGAACAAACAGAAAACAAAAGATAAAATAGAAGACTTAAGCCCTAACATGTTAGTAACTACATTAAATGTAAATGGTCTAAATATACCAATTAGAAGACAGAGATGAATAAGGAAGACCAAAGAAGAACTGACACCTTTGAATTGTGGTGCTGGCAAATAATTGAATATACCATGGGCTGCCAAAAGAACAAATCTGTTTTGGAAGAAGTACAACCAGAATATTCCTTAGAAGCAAGGATGGCAAGACTACGTCTCACATACTTTGGACATGTTATCAGGAGGGATCAGTTCCTGGAGAAGGACATCATGCTTGGTAGAGGACAAGTGAAAAAGAGAAAGACCCTTGATAAGATGGACTGACACAATGGCAGCAACAATGGGCACAAGCATAACAATGATTGTGCGGATGGCACAAGACTGGGCAGTGCTTCATTCTGTTATACATAGGTTTGCTGTGAGCTGGAACCAACTCGATGGCACCTAACAACAACATATTCTGTTTACAAGAAACTCACTTCAAATACACCAATATAGGCAGGCTGAAAGAAAGGAAAACAGAAACTATCACTACAGACCCCGCACAGACCCTGCAGATACCAAAATAACAATAAAGGAATCCCATAAACAAACTACAGGCATCCCAGAGCAGCATAAACGGTTAAGTGCTTGACTACTAATTGAAAGGCTGGAGGCTCAAACCCACCCATAGGCACCTTGGAAGGCCGGCCTAGTGACCTGCTTCCAAAAGGTCACAGCCTTTGAAAATGCTATGGAGCAACTCTACTCTGCACGCCTGGGGTGACCATGAGTCAGAATCAACTCCAAGGCAACTAACAACAACATGAACTATACACACATAAATTAGGCATCTTAGATGAAAAACACAAACTATTTCTGCTGACCCAATATAAAATACATCACTTGAATAGCTCCGTAACCATTAAGGAAAATGAATTTGAGATTTTAAAACTCCCAAAAAAGAAATCTCCAGATTCAGATGGTTTCACTGAAGAATTTTATCAAACATTTAAAGAAGAAATAGCATGAATTTTACACAGTTTCTTCCAGAAAATAGAAAAGTGAACACTTCCAGTATTACCTGGCAGCACATCAGATAAAGACAAAAAAAAAAAAAAACCCAAAACTAAAAATCAATATCCCTCACAAACATAGACACAAAATAGCAAATAGAATTTGGCAATATATACATATATAAAAATAATATACGATCAAATAGGGTTATTCTAGAGAAGCAAACCCGCTAACCTGCTGCCATCGAGTTGAGAAGCAAGGCAGGGTCAATATTAAAAAATCATCAATATAATCCTACCACATTAACAGGCTAAAGAAGAAAAATCGTATCAAGTGATGCAAAAAACATTTAACAAAATTCAACAACTATTCATGACAAAAACTCTCAGAAAACTAGGAACAGAGGGAAACTTCCTCAACTAGATAAAGAACACCTACAAAAAAAATTACAGCTAAGATTGTACATAATGATGAAATACTGAATGCTTTCCCCAACACTGGAAAATAAGGCAAAGATGTCCACTCTCACCACTGCTATTCAACAAAGTGCTAGCCAGTGAAATAAAGCAAGAAGCACAAATAAAAGGGACACAAAACAGAAAAAAGAAATAAAAACATCCTTATTTGCAGATGCCATAATGGTCTTAGTAGATCTAAAAAAACCTAAAATAAAACAAAAAACCCCTAGAATAAGTGAGATTCAGCAACATCCCAGTACGTGAAGTCAATATACAAAATCAACTGCATTTCTATATATTAGCAACAAATGCATGGGAGTCAAAACTAAAAATACAATACCATTTATAATTGCTTAAAAAGTGAAATACATCTAACAAACATGCACAGGACTTGTATGCTGAACACTTTTACAAAACACTAATGAAAGAAATAAAAATATAGGTTTAATGCAATTCCTATCTGTAAAAATGGTATGGGGGCATTGTCTGACCTCCTCTAACTTCACCAGGGGGAAGGAAAATCAAGATCAACAGCCCAAGGCTGACTCCTATGAAGTGGAGGTCAGACATGCCTCCTCTCTCCACCATCTTTACCAATTCTGACATCAACTGTGTCTTCCATGGCACTCACTACTTCTCTGCTAGGTTCGATAATTCATTACAACGGCCACACAGAACTCACAGACAATACTCACGATTATGGGGTTTATTTGGGAAGTAACAGATTACAATTCAGTTTCTGGAATGCTCAGGATACAGTTCTTCCAGTGGGACAGCCTCTTCCCAGATGTACTTGCAGGCACGCCTCTCTGGCCCTCAGCCTCTGCCCTGCTCCAGCAAGTGTTGCAAAGCTCTTTAGGCTCTGCCAGTAAGTGCCCAGAAGCACTCTACTCCACCAACAAAGATACTCAGCTTTCTTGTTCAGCCCACCATGCAGTCTACTGCCATCGTTTTTTTGGCGTGGCTTCTCAAGCTCTCCCTGTCTCTCTCGCTCTCTGTCTCCTAGTTCCAGGAGTTTCTCAGAGCAGAAATCCAAAGGATGCACTCTCCCCTCCCAGCTGTTCTTCCTTTTTGGTGGTGGGATTCTCTCTCTCCCTGCCTCTGGCATGGCTCATTTCAAGCCCAGCAGGATGGCAAAACCTTGGTGGGCCACAATTACCCTATTTGTGAAGTCCCACAGAGCTTTAATTCCTAAGAGGAATTCGGAATATTTCTTTTTTCAATTATACTATTTCTTTTGCTTAAAACGTTGACTATAGGCATTCATCGTGCCCAGGCTTCAAAGAACTATGCCAGTAAGCCATAAAAATCAGTTCCAGATGCCTCTGAAGAACTGAATCCCAGGTCATTGGTGAGAAACCCTGTTTTGATGAATATCCCTCTATCCAACCATATATTCTGTCCCCAACCCTCCAAGACCTTTTCAGATTCACTCCCATGCCTATTCCCCTGGCTCTTCTGGTACTTATTAGTCGAGCCCTACAATTCTTTTTGCATACAGGCTAGTTCTTCCCTGAGCAGGACTTGTAATTCCCCTCGTGGGCTGTGTTGAGACCTGACTGTAATAAGGTCCTAACTTAGACACAGGAGATCTGTCAAGGCTGAACATTCAGTCTCCACAATTCTGTCAGGATATCCTAACAATCAGATCCAAGGTCAATTTTTTTTTTTAACTGAGCAGTTACTCTATATTATAAGCTTTATACGCATTGCCTCGCTTTTTTTTCTTTATTGTGCTTTACGTAAAAGTTTACAGAGAAAATTGGTTTCTCATCAAAAAATTTATACACAAATTGTTTCGTGACATTGGTTGCAATTCCCGCTACTGTATCAGCACCCTCCCCCTTTCCCTTTCCCGCCTGGGTTTCCGGGTTCCATTTGTCCAGTTCCTGTCCCTTCCCGCCTTCTCATCTTTCCAAGGTCAATTTTAAACCCAGCCTCCCTGAGGCAACAGGATAACGGTCTCCTGTACTGCAGTCACAGAAGCCCCATAGTTTCCAGAGTGTGTCTTACTGGCAATTAGCTGTCTTAAATGTAACACTTTTTTCCCCAAACCACCAAATGCAATCACCTCATGCCACAATGCTTAAATGTATCGATGCCTCCACAATTATCAAGTAAGGCATTTGTGTTTTGTCTTTTTGGTTTTTTGTCTCTACATCTTGCATTGGATAAGAAGCCCTGGTGGTACAGTGTTTGGGCGCTCTATTGCTAATGCAAGCTAACTGAAAGGTTGTCAGTATGAACCCACCAGCCACTCCATGGGAGAAAGATGTCGCATTTTGCTTCTGTAAAGATTTACAGCCTTGGAAACCCTACGGAGCAGTTCTACTCTGTCCTACAGGGTCACTATGAGTCTAATTAAATACAGATGAAAGCTCTGGATGGGTGATGCCACTACATCCAGGGGTCACCACCACTCCATTTACTACCAACAATAAAAAATATATATATATATATATATAGGTTCCCTAAAGAAGCCCTGGTGTCACAGTGGTTAAAGTGCTCAACTGCTAACACAAAGGTAGGTAGTTCAAATCCATGAGCAATTCCATGGGAGAAGGATGTGGCAGTCTGCTTCTGTAAAGATTATAGTCTTCGAAACCCTATGAGGCAGTTCTACTGTGTCTCACAGAGTGCTGAGTCAGAATCAGTCAAAAGCAATGGGTTTGGTTTTTGTTTTTTTTAATAGGTTCGCTTTGTGCAGACTGGATTGGTGGGCAATTCGACTGCAAAAATTCCGTTCTAAAGATCTGCTTTTCTGGTACCAATTGTCTCAGCCTAAAGTCCCCTAGAAAACAAAACCTGAGGCTTTACTAAAAAAACCAAAACCAAACCCACTGTGTCGAGTCAATTCCAACTCATAGTGACCCTATAGAACAGAGCAGAACTGCCCCATAGAGTTTTCAAGGAGCGTCTGGTGGATTTGAACTGCCGACCTCTTGGTTAGCAGCCCTAGCACTTAACCACTATGCCACCAGGGTTTCTGACGCTTTACTAAAAAAAAAAAACAAAAAAAGGAGGAGCTAATGCTTTACTAGGAGGAGAGGTTGGCCATCTCAGAGCAGCAAGATTAAACGTAAAAGGAAGTGAAACGGGAGGTGAAACATATAAACGGTATTGTGTTATCGTCCTGCCTACAGCTTCACGAGAAATCTCAGAGAATTTCTCAGTTACATTCGATGTCTCCAGACAAGACCTATGGAAATACTGTGCCTTGGAGCACAGTATTGGGGTGCAGGGGAGGGTAGAAAAAGGCAGAGAATTTATCTGCTGGCTCCTTCCTGTTTTAAGTCACTCACTGATTAAAGTTTACCCACTGCAGTGTTAATTTTCCTGTAATTCCATATTTTGATACATGTGGCAGCCCCACTGGAAGTTAGGTCCCACAGCCCATGGTCTGGTGCTTTATCTGAGTTTGGAAGTAGTAGGAAAAACCAGAGCTCTGTGGTGCCAGTGAAGCCCCACATGCCAAGGCAATTTTGATGGAAGCCATGTGGAGGTTGACCTTTACCCTAGAAGAAGCCACGGTAGCCAGCAGTGGTAGAAGATGAGACACTAGCAGCTACAGTGGTGGGGCTTCTTCACTGTGCAGATGGCAGATTGGGATGAGCAAATCTAGCAAGGCACATAAACTGGGTTAAGTTCAGCTACTGATATAGAGGATATGAAGATCTCTGATCTATTTCCTTCAGAACATAAACACACATAACTAAGAAGCTGGGTGACACAGCTAGGTAGGCATCGATATCTTACTAATCCAGAGTTTCAAATATATGCTTTAACATGAGTATATACATATGTTTTTGTTCCCCCCCTCACCCCCACCACCACTCTGTAACACACAGGGGCACCATGAGTCAGAATCAACTTGATGGAAACGGGTTTGGTTTTTTTGTTTATTTGTTTGTTTGCTTGGTAGTAGAAGTCTCGCTTCCCATGAGACAGACCCAGGTTCGGTTCCCAGCCAATGCACCTCATTAGCAGCCACCACCTGTCTGACAGTGGAGGTTTTCTTGCTACCCTGATGCTGGACAGACTACGCTCCCAGGCTAAGACATTCTAGGAAGAAAAGCCTGGAAATCTACTTCTAAAAATCAGCCAATGAAAACTATACGGATCACAAAGGTCCAACCTAGAACTGATCATGGAGATGGCACCGGGCCAGGCAGCATCTGGCTGTGTTGTGCATGGGATCGCTATGAGTCAGGGGCCAACTGAACAGCGGCTAACAACCAACAACAGTCTTTTGAAAATGCTAAAAAACTAGTTGCTTCATGGTGACCCCATATGCATCACAGTTGAACTGTGCTCCTTAGAGTTTTCAATGGCTGATTTTTCAGAAGTAGGTCACCAGGCCTTTCCAAGGCGCCTCTGGGTGGACTTGAACCTCTAACCTTTCAGTTAGCAGCCATATGCAATAACCACTGTACCACTCAGGGACTCCTTTTTAAGTGCCAGAAAGGTCCTATTCTAATGAAACAAAACGAGGTGATCTTAAATTCACACAAATCTTAGATACAACTTAAATTCTTTCTCCCTTACAACTTTTCCAATACTATGTTGGAATTCACTTTTATAATTCTTCTTCCTATCTTCTGTCTCCAGACCCAGCCCCCTTAAATTCATCCCATTAATTCCTTAAAATCAGAGGAGACCAACATTCCTACTTGATCATGTTACTCCCTTCCTTGAGATATAAAATTGCTCCCTATCACAATTCCTTTGTGTGATTCTTGATTTGGTCCCTGAGGTTCAGCCTTCTCTCTTTCTAATGAAGTCTCTGACGCTCCAACCATTTCCATCTACTTGCTGTTCTCTTTCTTTTCTTCATACCTCCAGGTCTATGCTCACATACAAGGTGGTGGGGAGAAGTATTCTCTGAAAAAGCTGCAATCTTAAATCTGGTAAAATGATTCCTTTTATAAATGTACTAGAAAATCTAACTTTTTAAATGGAATTACAGTAAATTGTACTCCAGACTTCTCATATAACTTCTTGGAAGATGATACAATACGCTGGGCTATACAAAAAATTAAAACAAAAACCAAATGATGATGCAACAGTGACCATTTATTTCAATACTGTGTCCTTCTCCTAGACGAGTCCATCATTCTTCCACTCATATTATTTCAGAATAGACAGAAATAATTCGTAAGTAACAATGAAATAAATCTCAGAATGATGAAATAGCAAAAATTTAAAGATGGACCCATGTATTTGCTTTAAAGTAGAATGAGTTTTAATTAAAAAAAAAAAAAAAATTTGTCCTTTTTTTTTCAATCAACCCAAATCCTTCGCTGTCGAGTCAATTCCGACTCATAGCGATCCTATAAAGAGTACAACTGCCCCATAGGGTTTCCAAGGATCGGCTGGTAGATTCAAACTGCCAACCTTCTGTTAGCAGCTGAGCTCTTAACCACGGAGTTACCAGGGCTCCATCTTTCTTCTCTGGAAGACCTTGGTTTTTTTTGCTATTGTGTGCCATCAAGTTGATTCCAACTCATAGTGACCCTATATGACAGAGGAGATATGCTAGATCACTAAGTCTTTTCTCCAGTGGAACTGCTGATGGGTTCAAATCACTGACCTTTTGGTTAACCACCATGTCACCAGGGTTCCTCTAAGAAAGAGTAAGTAATGAAATACTAGGTCTTACAAATAGTTAGAACTGCTTAAAAAACAACAAAACTCAATCCAAAGGATACTGATGATATACCAAGATTTAACTACAAATTGGCAAGTAAAAGGTAATTAACAAAGCTTTAAAAGCTAGTTCTTCAAAAAAGAATTTCAGCTAATAAGAACAAAAGAAATGACATAAATGTACGGACATCAAACATCAACGCATGCTGGAATCATTAGGAGGAAAACTGATGGGGAACTTGGTGTCACTACCTGATTTCACTGATCAATCTTAGAATCTCTAAAAGTGAGACAAGAAGATATTATTTACCCCTTCATGTAATGAAATATGTACCACACAGTTGTTGTTAGTTGCTGTTGAGTCGACTCCAAGTCATGGTGACCTAAAGTATAAGAGAACAAAACATTCAGTCTCGGGCTATCTTCATGATAGCTGGTATGTTTGAGCCCGCTGTTGCGATTATTGTGCACTGCCTTCCAACATAGGAGGCTCATCTTCCAGCACTATACTGGGCAACATTCTATTGTGATCCATAAAGTTTTCACTGGCTCATTTTCACAAGCATATTGCCAGGCCTCTCTTCCTAATCTGTCTTAGTCTAGAAGCTCCATTGATACCTGTCCACCATGGGTGAACCTGCTGGTATTTGAAATACTGGTGGCATAGCTTCCAGCAGCACAGCAACATACAGCCATCACAGTATGACAAAATGACAGATGCATGATAGGTAGTATATAGTACTACATATAAAATATTTTTCAGATATTGAACCAGAATCTATTAAGCCCTGGTGGTGTAGTGGTTAAGTGCTACGGCTGCTAACCAAAAGGTCAGCAGTTCAAATCCACCAGGTGCTCCTATGGCGCAGTTCTACTCTGTACTACAGAGTCACTGTGAGTTGGAATCGACTCAATATTTTGGTATTAAACCTTTAGGTGATGCATTCTCAATGAGGGCAGTGTCATATCCAAGGGGGCAAAAAAAAAAAAAATCTTAAATTGTAAATTACAATGGTATATGGCCCTCCAAAGTCTCCCAGTATTTCAGTGGTATTAAAATTTTATGGGGTGGGGGGAAGATGATAAGAAAAAAATTGTCTAAAAAGCTCCTAAAGGGGGCAATGACTGGGGGGGTGGGGAGAAAGGTTGGAAAATTCTACTTTAGATCAAACTTCCAATTCTCATGAAATAAGGAGAGGAATACATAAAAGGATATCTGGAGAAAGCAAACAAATCTGGAATATGAAGCGTTCTATAGGACAAGTGACCCAGTTTTTTCAACAAGTCAATGTCCTGGAGATAAAAACAGAGGAGGGCAGGAGCCAACTGTTCTAAATTATAAAAAGATTCAGGGGTCCTTACTTTTAAAAAATATACATTGAAATATTTACAGACAAATAATACAATATATGGTATATGCTTCAAAATAATATCAAAGGAGGGTAAGTAGGTGGGGATATAGATGAAATAAGACATGTCCTGAATTGATAGTTATTGATGTTGGGTGATGGGTAAATAGGAGTTCGTTATACTATTGTGTACACTATTTATATGTTTAAAATATTCCATAAAACAAAAGCCATGTGTTATTTTGGGCAAACTTTGCCTTAAGACAATTAGACAGCAGAAGTATATAACATATAGCTTGTTCACACATTTTCTATCAAAGGTGATCTACCAACTGATGTCACTTCTCTTCCAAGTACACTGTACCCTTAAAAAAAAATCAACAAACCTAACAACCAAATGGGATGCACGTACCCTTCTGAATCTTGATTCAAACAAACCAATAGCAAAAAGGCATTTTTGAGAGAACTGGAAAAATCTCAATATGAACTCGGTAGGCATTGTATGATATTACGGAGTCACTGTAAATTTTGTCAGGTGTGGTAACTATGTTGAAGTTGTGTAAGAAAATATCCTTATTTTTTAAGGAAACATATGCAGGTATTTAGGGATGAAATGACAATTTTTTTCACATCCTCTTTTTCTTGTTTTAAACCTGGAGCCAGAAAGATAAGATGATAACCACTCATGTTTGCCCCCCTCCTTTCAGAAAGCCTACTGGTAAAATAGCTCAGAAATACAAAAAAGGAATAAACTGATAAAATAAAAAGAATGGAGGAGAAGGTTATGAAAGGTTCTGGAGGACAAAAAGCACATGCAAGTGTGTTAACAGGTTAAACAGAACTAAAGAAAGCACACACATGAAGGACTACAGTGGAGGACTGAGTCAATCTCCCTGAGGCTCCAGACTCAGAGTTGGCAGGTGCAGAGGCTGAACATAGGGGACTTAGGGAAAAGCTTCACCTCTCCTTTCCTCCCATTCCTTCCCTGGCAAAGGATACCGAGAACTTCAACATTCTTTTCTACAGAAATTTTAAACTGCCCGCAATTAAAATGAGTCTGGTATGGAATCCATCGCAGTCTAGCAATTGGAAAGCTCCTGTGCCTAACAACAGGTCCCCTGTACTTCTGCCCTAAACCTAAACTTGCCAGCAGACAAGAGGTTGCACTTAACGAACATCAAATAGTTACCAACAAGCCCGTTCATTCAGAGCTAGCAATGAGAAAGCAAATGTACGCATACAACAAGAAAGGGACATTTCTATCCATTTTCTTTGGCAGAAGTTTTGCTTAGGGCTTGTGCTAATTTTTTTTTTTTTTTAATTATCAAAACATTTTTTAATGGGAGCAACTCTATCTAGGTCTGCTCTTTGCCCACATACAGTGAAGATGGATTCTTCTTGACAAATCTCCTTACTTATCTGGCCATTGTTCTGAATCCATCTCTTAGATTTGAGACTGAAGTTTTATATAACTCAAAAGTTTTTAATACATTTGGAGGGAAAAACATATATTTTAAAAGTTCTTAAAGGGGAGAGCACCAATTTATGCTGAATAGCCATGCACATTTACCTTTCTTTAAGAGTACTGCAGGTTCTAGCGAATGGTGGAGATATTTCCAATGATGACATTTTATATATTTTGAGGATACTGCTGCTTATAACTGCTAATATTAAATATTTTCATTGTTAGGTGCCATCAACTTGGTTTCAACTCAGTGACCACGTGGGACAGAGCAGAACTGCCCCAGAAGGTTTTCTAGGCTGTAATTTTTGCAAAAGCAGATAGACACATCTTTCTCCTGCAGAGTGGCTGGGTGGTTTGAACTGTCAACCTTTCAGTCAGTTAGCAGCCAAGCACTTAACCGTTGTACCACCAAGACTCCTTAAGGATTTTTTAGATTTAAAAATTAAGTTTTTAACATATACTTTAAATGTCTTCTTATGGCTTAGTTAAATAAAATGGGTTTCACCAAAACCAAAACTAAGGTTGTCAGAGCATTAATTTTCCAATGTGCTTGATTAGTAAGCTAGCAAGAGTCAGAACTCTCAAACGGTACAAATTAAAAAGAGTACTTAAACTTGGGCAACTTAGTTATGTAGAACATATTCCCCATTTTTTATTTAATATTCCAGTGGTGTGAAAATTTATCTCAAGCTCCTTTAGAGTCTCACTGGATTTTATACAATTAAATAGTCTTTTAGATGGGAAGATAAACAGCAAAACTAGTATTTTATGTGGTAATGTTAATATATTAGCTAAATAAATAAATGCTGTTGCTGTTAAGTGCCGCTAAGTCAGTGCCAACTCACAGGGACCTTAAATACAGCACAAGGAAACACTGCCCGGTCCTGCGCCATCTTCACAATCGTTGCTATGCTTGATCCCATTGTTGCAGCCACTGTGTCAATCCATCTCGTTGAGGGTCTTCCCTTTTTTCACTGACCCACTTACAAAGAGTACATGAATATATACATTCATATAAATATGAATTCATCAGTAGTTTCTGCATTTATTATGTTCAAAAAATATGTGAGTATATACTATGGCCAAGAAGTAGCACTGGACTACTAATCGAAAGGCCGGTGGTTCAACCACCCAGAGGCTCCTTGGAAGATAAACCTGGCGATTTGCTTCCAAAAGGTGACAGTCTTGAAAAAACCCTAAGGAACACTCAACAGCAACTAACACCAACAACAACAATACAACTGCCATTTTAGGTACCAGGGCTGTATCAGTGAACAAAACAAAGTTCCTACCATCAAAAGCTTATGAATGGTATAATACTTTATTTTTATATCTACAAAAAGCACATACTAATAACATCTTTAGGGATTTCTGAATCTCAGGACTTTCAACAAAAGGTAGCAAAGGGCAGGGGTCAGGACATCAAGGAGAAAGAGATATGCTCCTCTAATTATATACAGGCATATGGCTTGATGAAAGTGGAATACACACTACTGTACTTAAGGCTGGGTATTGTTCCAGTGGTGCTTCAGTGGACTCTTGCCGCATATTACAAAGTATAATTAGAAATTATTTTTGTGCTGGTAATCACAGAGCAGTACAACCTATATTAAGTGGCAAACAAATTTATAGAATATTTCGTTACTATTAGTTTTTTTTTTTTTTAATACGCATTAATGCTTTAGCACACAGGCAAACAAGGAAACATCAAGGGTTTATTGAAAAGCAAATTTTTACAGTGCGTCTTGAAGTCAGTGAACAAGCACTCAACTTCTTACCCCTTGTGCAAGTAGTTTGTAACTGACTTAAGAATAATCAATAAAGATCTTTAGTCATTAAAAAGATTTAAATTACTTTGTAAGGCAGAAAAATGTCTTAATACACTTCTAAAATACTTAATTAAAAAGCACTGGAAAAAATATTTGGAGGCAAAGACTTTTAGGTTATTAGAAAAATAAATTAGTAACACTACATTCTCAGAATCTTCCACCTGATTGAGAATTTATTTTTGATCTTTTTGAGGATTTGTGTGTAACGCTATCTCTATCAGCTAAGTGTTTAGAGTTAATCCCTACATATTTAATTTTGCAATTAGTGTACAAGGCTTACTTGAATCATCAAACTACAATATCATAACAATTTCAGAGTGAGTATCAAGCTGTAAAAACTGGCTTGACCAGTCTGTTTGGGAAATTGGGTGAAAAAAGTAGCATACCCATTCACCAAATGAGATTGTGTACTAGTCTGTCCATATGCTTTCAAGTAATATTCTCAGATTACAGGGCAAAACCAGTTTCTCTTTTGACCCAACCCTCATCTACACTTCCTCTCTCATAATGACTCTGCAAAAAGATGTAATAATATATTTTGGAATAGGCAGTAACTATAGCAGCAAGTTACCCTTACCTGTACCCGTTGCCACAGAGTCGATTCCAACTCATAGCTACCCTATATGATGGAGTAGAACTGCCCCATAGGGTTTCCAAGGAGGGGTTGGTGGATTTGAACTGCCCATCTCTTGGTTAGCAGCCAAGCTCTTAACCACCAGCAGCAAGTAGTGAATAAATATTACAGTATAAATTGGCATCTTAAATAATAACAACCAGTAGATTCATTAAATAAGCAGTAAGAATTCTGTATAATTATTTAAGCCGAACAATGAATAAGGAAGACTAAAGAAGAATTTATGCCTTTGAATTACAGTGTTGGCAAAGAATACTGAATATACCATGGACTGCCAGAAGAAATAACAAATCTGTCTTGGAAGAAGTACAGCCAGAATGCTCCTTAGAAGCAAGGATGATGAGACTTCATCTCAGGACTTTGAACATGTTATCAGGTGGGACCAGTCCCTGGAGAAAGACATCATGCTTGGTGAAGTGGACGGTCAGCTAAAAAGAGGAAGACCCTCAATGAGATAGAGTGACACAGTGGGCTCAAGCAACAATGGGCTCAAGACTAACAGCAAACGTGAGGATGGAGCAGGACCAGGCAGTGTTTCATTACTGTTTCATTCTGTTCTACACAGGGTATCTACACTTGGAACTGACTCAACAGCACCTAACAACAACACAACATTTATCAGAGACCCTTACTGATGATGTCACTCTTTATTTATATTTCAGAGGCAATTTCTCTTTTTGGAATTTCCAGGGGCTGTTTTGGAATATTTAAAATAGTCCCTAGAAACTCCAAAAGAGAAATTACCTTCAAAACATTTCAAAAGTCCACAGATGCTGTAAGTATAAATTTTGATTTTATTTCCTGACCCATCTAAGTACATCTTCCTTAAACAAAAGTTTACACTAAATGTTTAAGGTGCTTCCAATATTTTATATGAATCTTTTATGGCTTATGTAAATCAAACAAATATTTTTGTCAATGAAAAGACAGACACCATATCCCCAAGGGCACAGAGAACTACTTGCTATCCTCAGAAGCGGAAAAGAAGACTCGGCTATCAGTGTCTGGAAAAAAAAAAAATTTTTTTTTTTTAAATAATTCAGTATAAATTAACTATAATAAATAAATCTAAAGAGAACTGAAGGATATTTCATTTTATGAAAAGGAATGAAATTACTTTATTAAATAAGAAACCACTGTGCAATGACAATGTCTAGACTGCTTTTATTTATTTTTATATATCCTATCAATTTTTTAAAACTTTACATATTACTGATGTAACACATGTACGGGGTTTAAAAAAACAAATAGCACAAAACGCTTATAATGAAAAGATAACCTGCCCACTCTCCCTACCTGCAGTCCTACTTCCTAGAAGCAATCACTTTTATCCATTTGTTTGTGGTTCTTCCGATACTACCTCCATAATTATAGGTAATATTTCTCTGTCTTTATTTCTTGGTAAGTTAACCTCAACTTATGTCTACTAACTCCTTGCTATGAAAAAATGAGGATTTAGTTCACTCATACTGTCCTCATTCTCCTTCTCCCTCCTCATTCCAAAGGCAATGCTGTTGAGCACTTCAAATATGGCTAGTGTGACTGAGAAACTGAATTTTAGATTTTTATTTAACTTTGACTTTAGCATAATTACTGAACTTTCAACATTGTTAGGGTACATAACAGACTTAAGATCAGCTCAAATATGATCTTCTCAATGAGGACATCTTTGCCTACCCCCCAAAAAATTGTAACACCCCCCCAATACACACACACACACACACACACACACAATAACACCTGACACCAGGTTTATTTTTCTCAATAGTACTAATAATCATCCAACAAATATTTAACTTAGTAGTTTCTCATTTGATTCCCCAACTGGAATGTAAACTCTTCAAGGGTAGGGCTTTTTGTATGTATGTGTCTATTTTGGTCACTACTGCAACACCAGCAACTGAAATGGTGCCACGCACGCTACAGATGCTCACTAAGAACTTGCTGAATGAATAAGATAAAGTCCACCATTAAAAGTATACTGATGTCTATCTCCAGTAAAAAAAAAAAAAATTATAGGAGACCAAATCAATAGTTTAACTCTACAACTTGAGGAATTAGAGAACAAAGAGCAAACTAATCCCAAGCTACCAGAAGAAAGGAAACAATAAAGATCAGAGCAGTAATAAATGAAATAAAAAATAGAAAAACAATAGAATCAACATAAGAAGTTGGTTTTTTGAAAAGATCAGTAAAATCTAGGAAATTTTTTTAGAAATGCAAATGGGGATATTCACCAGATCCTACAGAAACAAAAAGGATTTTAAAGGTATGCCAACAAATTAGATAACTTAGAGGAAAAGGACACATCCCTTGAAACATACAAACTCCCTACATTGACTCAAGAAGAATGAATAGTGGATCTCAACAGACCAATAACTAGTGAAGAGATTGAATCAGTAATCAAAACAAAAGCCCTGGACCAGATGACTTCAGTGGGGAATTCTATCAAACATTTACGGAAGTGACGCCAATCCTTCTTAAAGTCTTCCAAAAAATATAAGAGGAGGGAACAATATCTAACTCATTGTAAGAAAGAACCACTACCCTGATACCAAACCAGGCAAACATATCACTAGAAAACTACAGACCAATATCTCTAATGAATATAGACAAAAAACAAAACAAAACAAACTGTGAGAGGCAGGGCCAAGATGGCAGAGTAGTAAGATTCCTGTGGTCCCTCTTACAACAAAGACCTGAAAAAACAAGTGAGTCGATTATATATGACAATCTAGAAGCCCTGAACATAAAAAGCAAAGTTGAGGAACTAGACTGAGGAAGACTGGGAGGGAGTGACGGTTCAGAAGCAGCGAGGAGTTGCCAGACCTGACCTGGTGGCAATCAGCACCCTGCAGGCTGGATTGGCTGGCGTGTGCGGTAACAAAAGCAGTGGCACTGAGGACACATTTTCTACATTAGGAGAGACGAAGTGGCGGAGAGTCTACTCAAGTCTTCAGAACCAGCGAGAAGCAGCACTCAATTGGCAAAAGATAAGCACATGCATCTAACCTACTGTGCGGGTCAAAAACACCCCCTTCAGGGAGAACCTCTCTCCCATGTACCTGCCCCCTCCCCACTCTGTACCGGGTCACAGGCCAGCTTCAGTGACTGCCGTGCTCCCTGGGCCGGAGGTAGGGCCCGTTGCACGTCCTGAGCTGTTCTCCCGGCTTTGGAGAGGGAACAAATGCACAAACAGGAAAAAACAATCTGTGAGCGCCCCTAAGCCGGAAACTCAGGGTGGGCACAGCCCCTTTGCCTAGGCACAGGCATAAGGGGTCCATGGACTTTGAATGCCTTTCACCCCTGCAAAGACCTGTGTGGATGCATTCCAACAGCGTAGGCCCTCATTAGCACAGTACAACAGAGTATATACGTGAAGCCTATTTTCAACTGTATCAGCTATAAGGTGTAGTGGCAGATTTGTGACATCTGACACCGCTCTGCCCATTAAGCAGGGTACTGACCTACGCACATCAGGGGCCTGAGGACTGGTGGCTCCACCCACACCACCTAGCCACCCATGACAGGGGTCCAAGAATAAGTGGTGCCTCAAGGTCCTTACAGCCAACAGAATTCGGTGCCCGTAGTCTGGCTGTAAAGCCCGCCCACCTATGAGCTCTAGGGGACAGGAACACACTTCCCTCCCAGACACTCAGGGGCAGCTGTCAACTCCCTGCCTTGCTCAGCGCATGACCCTCTACTGCAGCCAGATACCTGTGCCTACACCAATCACCCCTGCCCATCTAGGACTGTAGGTGAGAGCCTGCACCACACACATGGTGGCTGACTACCTAGATACCTGAGCTGAATCCATACAAGAAAAGTAAATGGATTCCTGGGCTCACATACCTAGTAACAGCTCTAACCACCTGGAGACATGATGTTAGAGCTTCAAAGGCGCCAATAATCAAACTAGCTCACATGATCAGTCTATTCGGACATATCAAGACAAAACAAGAAGCTAGGGCACAGTAAGCAAACAAAAAATAAATACAATAACTTATCAATGACTCAGAGACAGCAGTCTATATCGAATCACATAAAGAGGCAGACCGTGACGGCTTCCGCAAGTGCCCCAGACAAAGAATAAAGAAACCTGGAGAAAGAGAATTTCTTGGAATTAGCAGAGGAAGAATTCAAAAGATTAATATACAGAGCTCTTCAAGACATCAGGAAGGAGATCAGGCAAAACGGAGAACAAGCCAAGGAACACAGAGACAAAGCAATAGAGGAATGACAAATTTAACAGGCTACAAGAATCCACAGAGAGAGCAAGCAGAAATCCGAAAGATTAACAATAAAATTTCAGAATTAGATGACTCAACAGAAAGTTACAGGAGAACTGAGACAAAAGAAGGCAGAATTAGTGAGACTGAGGAAAAAGCACTTACTTGAGAAAAAATCAGACAAAAGAATTTAAGAAAATGAAGAAACACTAAGAATTATGTGGGACTCTATCAAGAGGAATAACCTATGAGTGACTGGGGGAATAAAAGAAAATACAGAGATAACTGTTGAAGATTTGTTGGCAGAAAACCTCCCTGATATCACGAAAGATGAGAAGGTATCTTTTCAAGAAGCTCAACGAATCCCATACAAAGTAGATCCCAAAAGAAAGTCACCAAGACGTATTACAATCAAACTTGCCAAAATCAAAGATAAAGAGAGAATTTTAAGAGTGGCTAGGGATAAATGAAAAGTCATCTACAAAGGAGAGTCAATAAGACTAAGCTCGGACTGTTGTTGTTAGGTGCCGCTGAGTTGGTTAAAAAGTCATCTACAAAGGAGAGTCAATAAGACTAAGCTCGGACTGTTGTTGTTAGGTGCCGTTGAGTTGGTTCCAACTCATAGCAACCCTATGTACAACAGAATGCCATCCTCACAATTGTTGCTATGCTTGAGCCCACTGTTGCAGCCACTGTGTCAGTCCATCTCATTGACGGTCTTCCTCTTTTTCGCTGACCCTCTATTCTACCAAGTAAGCTGGGACTACTCAGCAGAAACCATGGCGGCAAGAAGGCAATGGGATGACATATATAAAGCCTTGAAGAAAAAAAAAAAACTGTCAGCCAAGAATTATATATCCAGCAAAACTGTCTCTCAAATATGATGGCGAAATTAGGGTATTTCCAGATAAGGAGAAGTTCAGGGAATTTGTAAAAACCAAACCAAAATTACAAGAACTGCTAAATGGAGTCCTCCAGTTAGAAAATCAGTAACATCAGATAACAACTGAAGACTAGAACAGAGGGCAGAACAACGAGATATCAACCCAGATAGGGAAGTCACAAATAAATCAAAGCTAAAACACTGAAAATGGGGAAACAGAGGCAACAATATGTAAAAGATGACAACACTAAAACAAAAAAGAAGGACTAAATAACATAATCACAGATCTTTCATAGGGAGAAAAAAATACTAGCAAACTGAATCAAAAAACATATTAACAAGATTATACACCACGATCAAGTGGGATTTATCCCAGGAATGCAAGGGTGGTTCAGTGTTAGAAAATCAATCGATGTAATACAACACATTAACGGGCCAAAGAAAAAGAACCACACAACCATGTCAATCAATATAGAAAAGGCATTTGACAAAATTTAACATCCCTTCATAATAAAAACTCAACAAGAGAGTACCAGAAGAGAAATTCCTTAATAAAGGGCATTTAAGAAAAACCCACAGGTAACACAATACTCAGTGGAGAAAGACTGAGAGCTTTTTCATTAAAATCAGGAAAAAGATAAGGATACCTGCTTTTGCCACTGCTTCAACATCATTCTGGAAGAACTAGCCAGAGCAATTAGGCTAGGAAAAATAATAATAAAAATCAAAGATATCCAAACTGGGAAGGCAGAAGTAAAAGTATCCCTTTTCACAGATGACATGATTCCACAAACAGAAAACTCCAAAGAGTCCACAAGAAAGCTATTAGAACTAATAAATGAATTCAGCAAGGTGACAGAATATAAAGTCAACACACAAAAATCAGTAGGGTTTCTATACGTCAGCAATGAGCAAGTGGAAAAGGAAAGTAAGGAAACATTACCATTCACAACAGTATCTAAAAGAATTAAGGACCTAGGAATAAATTTAGCCAGGAAGGTGAAAGATGTATATACAGAAAATTATAAAACATTACTAAAAGAAATAAAAGAAGACCTAAATAAATGGATGGACATTCTGTGTTTGTAGACTGGAAGGCTTAATATAGTTAAAATGTCAATACCACCCAAAGCAATCTGTAAATTCAATGCAACAGCCATCAAAATTCCAACACTTTTCTTTACAGAGATAGAAGACTGAATCCTCAAATTTACAGAGATGAGCAAGGGACACCAAATAACTAAAGCAATCTTGAAGAAAAAGAAAGCAGAAGAACTCGTACCTCCTAATTTCATAACGTATTCATAAAGCCACAATAATTAAAACAGGCTGGTACTGGTATAACGACAGACATACAGAGCAGTGGAATAGAACTGAAAGTCAAGAAATAAATCCATACATTATGGTCAATTGATTTTCAACAAAGGTGCTAAATCCAGAGTCTCTTCAATAAATAGTGTGTGGAAAATCAGACTTCCACATGCAGAAGAATGAATCAGGATCCATGCTTCACACCATACACAAAAACTAACTCAAAATGGATCAAGGACATAAATGTGAACACTAATACTATAAAATTCTTATAAGAAAATATAGGGGTGTACCTGTGGAACCTACTTTTAAACAATGGATTATCAGATATGACAACAAAAGCACAAGGAGCAAAACACAACACAGATAAATAGGACCTCATAAAAATTAAACACTATTGTTCACCAAAGTACTTTATCAAAAATGTGAAAAGACAACCTACAGACTGTGAGAAAATTTTCAGGAAACTATATACGGGATAAGGATGTAATATCCAAAATATATCAAAAAATCTACAGCTTAACAAGAAAAACAGCTCAACTGAAAAATGGACCAAGGACTTGAACAGACATTTCACCAAAGAGGATATTCAAATGACCAACAAGCACATGAGAAGATGTTCAACATCATTAGCCATTAGAGAGGTGCAAATCAAGACTACAGTGAGATACACCTCACCCCTGTTGGAATGGCAATGATCAAAAAACATAAAATAATAGGTGTTGGCAAGGCTGTGGAGAAACTGGAACCATCATCTTCTGCGGGTAGTAATGTAAAATGGTATAGCTACTGTGGGAAACAGTTTGACAGTTCTTCAAAACGTTAAACGTAACTATCACATGACCTAGCAATTCCAATCCTACATATGTGCCCAGAACAAGTGAAAACTGGAATGCAAACAGAAGCTTGTACACCAATGTTCACTGCAGCACTTTTCACAATAACCAAAAGGTGGAAACAACTGAAATGTCCAACAACAGATGAATGGATAAACAAAATGTGGTATATATACACACAATGGGATACTACTCAGCCGTAAAAAGAAAGGACGCCCTGATGCATACCGCAACATGAATGAACCTTGGAAATATCATGCTGGCTAAAAGTCTGTCTCAAAAGGACAAATAATCTATGATCTCACTCACATGCAATAAGCAAATATATAGAAGCCAATGATTTCTATGTATTGTGGTTACTAGGTGTGAGGGAGAGGAAAACGGAGAGTTTTTGCTTAGGAAGCATTGAGTTTATGTTAGTGGAGGAAAGGACAGTAATAATGGTTGCACAACTTGAAGAATGTAACCAATGTCAACGAATTGTACATGCAGAAATTTTTGAGATAGCATATGTTTTGTTATATATATTCTTATCACAATTGTTTTTAAAAAAGTATACTGAGAGAAATGAAAGAGTTAAATGAATGGAGAAGTATATTGTGTTCATGGATCAAAAGACTTGGTATCACTAAGATGCCAATTCTCCCCAAATTGATCTACATATTCAATACAATCCCAATCATAATCCCACCAGCCATTTTTGCATAAGGTGACAAATTGGTTTTAAAATTTATACGAAATGCAAAGCACAAAAAAACAACCAAAACAATTTTGAAAAAGAACAACAATATTCGAGGATTTATACTACCTAATTTAAAATTATCAAGACATTATGGTACAGGCAGCCCCAGCTTATGAACACCCAATTTATGGACAACTCATACTAGTCCTTTAATGCTATGTAAATTTGTTCTCACTTTGAAACGATTAAACCAACCCCTACTTGCAACAAATTCTTCATCACAATCACCTTCACTTGCTGCACTTGCAGCCTTTAAATTAATGAAAAGGCTTTAAGTCTTTTCAGTAAGGGTAAATAGAACTGTATGCAACTGTTCCAAACGACATACAAATTTGACTTAAAGACACAGTTAGGAATGAATCTCATTTTTAACCCGAGGAATGCCTGATGTAAGGAGAAACATACAGCCCACTACATAGAATAAAGAGTCCAGAATAAGACCTGCACATATTTTTGACAAAAATAGCAAGGTAATTCATTCAGTGGAGAAAGGACAGTCTTTTCAACAAATGGTGCTGGAACAAGCAGATATCTAGTAAAAAAAAAAAAAAAAAAAAAACTCAACCCTCACTTCATACCATACATAAAAATTAACTTGAAATGAATCACAGATTTAAACACAAAAACTATAATCTCTGGAGTAGGCAAATACTTTTTAAATAGAACACAAAAAAATATGAAATACAAGAAAAGAGCTAATAAATTGAACTTCATCAAAACTCAAAACTTCTCTCTTCAAAAGATACCATTACGAAAATAAAAAGGCAAGCCACAGAACCAGAGATAATTTTAATAATTCTAATATCTGATGAAGGACTTACAACAGAATATATTAAGAAAAAAACCTCCTCCTTCTTGATAATAAGTAAGCTAACAACCCAATTTTTAAAAACGGGCAACAGAGTTAAAGACACTTCTCAAAAGAAAATACATGTATCACCAATAAGCACATGAAAAGATGCTGGCATCATCAGTCATTAAGAAAATGCAAATTAAAAATACCATTACACACCCAGTAAAATGGCTGAAATTTAAAAATGGTGGCAATACCAAGTGTTGCCAAGAATGTGAAGCAACTGGAACTCTTGTGTACACTGGTACAGCCACTTTAGAAAAAAGTTTGTCGGTTTCATATAAACATACAATTACCATACAATCTAGCCATTCCATTCCTAGGTGTTTGCTCAAGTAAAATGAAAACATGTCTACAAATGTCCATCAACTATTGCTAGAATAGAATAGTATACAGCAATAAAGAGACAAACCAACATAGGTGAATACCAAAAGCATTCTGCTAAGTGAAAGCCAGACCCAGAAGACCATATACTGTATGACTCTATTTATACTACATTGTAGAAAAGGCAAAATTATATTTACAGAAAGTAGATTAGTGGTTGCCAGGGGCTGGGGTAGGAAGAGAAGATTTTTCAGGGTCATAGAAATTTTCTGTATCTTGATTGTGGTGGTGGTCACAAGAATGTATATTTGTCAAAACTCAAACTGTACAATTATAACGGGTCAGTTTTAACATATATAAGTTAAACATCAAATCTGATTTTTAAGAAGCATATCAGATCAAAAACTAAAATCCAACTATATAACATCTGAAAGAAGAGCACTTAAAATGGCTCATAAAAATGGAGCATTCTGTGTAGCTTTAAAAAATAATAGGGAGTTGTCCACATTCAGATAGGATGGAGGAATTTGCAGCAGACCAATTTCTTGTTGAAAACAACTACTGTTGTTAAAAAAAAAAAAAAATGTTGTTAGGTGCTGTCAAGTCAATTCTGACTCATAGTGACTCTACAGGACAGAGCAGAACTGCCCCACAGGGTTTCCAAGGAGTGACTGGTGGATTTGAATTGCTGACCTCTTGGTTAGCAGCTGAGCTCTTAACCACTATGCCACCACCAAGGTTCTGAAAACAATTAGAAAAACTAAACAAATAGCAAGAAATCATATTTTAAAGGCAGTAGAGAGCTATGAAGGCATGGAGACAAGAAGGTCTAAAATATGAGAGGGGAGAATCTTTTAAAGGTGTTCAGGGGATCTACAGTTGTCTTTTCCCTGGGAGTATCTTCTGATTATGAGTGCAGGCTAGAAGCAGAGAATTGAGGTTTGGCCTGTGCAGAAGATGCTGCTGAAGATCAGGGGAGCTCAGACAACTTTTGATGTTCACTCAGGGATGGAATAACAAAATTGGAGAACTGGAGGGACCTCAAACTCATGCCCATTATCTCCTTCAGGACACGGGCTGAATTTTAAAGCTGTGCAGGGTAAGAGGCTAAAAAGTTAATTGAAAAACTTTAAAAAGGCAAAGTAAATTTCCCACCTTTCACAGTGCCAAGAAGACAAACGCCACCAGGGTTTGAACTGGAAGCTTTGGAAGACCACACCAGAGAAATAAGGGCAAACCAGGGGTGGAGTACAACCAAACTACCAAAATAGCAACTCCACCTCCACTAATTAAGGTAATTCGCTCACAATTCTATGTGCCTAGAAGAAACATGAGCCCCTCTGGCAAAAAAAAAAAAAAAATACCATTACCTGGTAATGCTTTCTTTCTGTTTTTTTGTTTTTTTTTTTAATACACACTATCTGGCATTCAATCAAAAATCAAGAGCCAGGAGCAACACAATCAATCAACTTGGCCTAATTGACATTCATAGAACACTCCAGCTAACAACATTTTCAAAAGTACACAGAACATTTACCAAGATAGACCATATTCTGGGCCATAAAATGAATTTCAATAAATTTAAAAAAGATTCAAGTCACATGAAGTATGTTCTCTGATCACAATGAAAATAAATTAAAAATAACAGAAAGATCTCTGGAAACTCCTCAACTATTTGGAAACTAAATAATGCACTTCTCAAAAATCTATAGGTCAAAGAAGTCATCAAATGGGAAATTAAAACATATTGTGAGATAAATGAAAATGAAAATATCAAAATTTGTGTGATGCTGGTAAAGCAATTCTTAGAGGGAAACCTATTTAGAAAAGAAAAAAGGTCATAAATCAATGATCTGAACTTCTACCTTAAGAAACTATAACCAAAAACCAAACCAAACCCTGTGCCGTCGAGTTGATTCCGACTCATAGCGACCCTATGGGACAGAGTAGAACTGCCCCGCAGAGTTTCCAAGGAGCGCCTGGCGGATTCGAACTGCCGACCCTTTGGTTAGCAGCCGTAGCACTTAACCACTACACCACCAGGGTTTCCAACAAACTATAAAGAGTAGAACATATTAAGCCCTGAGTAAGCAGAAGAAAAGAAATATTTAAGATCAGAGCAGAAATCAAGGAAATAACAAAAACTAGAGAAAATGAGTTAAATCAAAAGCTCACTCATTGAGAACCTTGTCAAAAACTGATAAACCTATAGCCAGATGTAAAAACACAAGAAACAAACTAGCAACATCAAGAATGGCACAGAATCACTACAGATCATACAGATACCAGGCTCACCGCAGATTCTATAGGGGCACTGGTGGTTCCACTGGTAGAATTCTTACCGTCTATGCAGGTTCAAGTCTTAGCCAATGCAACTCAAGTGCAGTCACCACCCATCTGTAAGTAAAGGCTTGTGCGTTGCTATGATGCTGAACAGGTTTCGGCGGAGCTTCCAGACTAAGCTGAACTAGGAAGAAAGATCTGCCAATTTACTTTCAAAAATCAGCCAATGAAAATCCTATGGATCATAATTGTCTGATCTGCAACCAACCATGAGGATGTCACTGGACCAGGCAGCATTTCACTCCACTGTGTATGGAATTGTCATGAGTCAGGGGCCAACTCTACGGCAGCTGACAACAGATTCTGCATGTATTATAAGCAAAATAAGGGAATACTGCAAACAGTTTCATGCCTATAAATTTAACATCTTAGATCAAATGAGTGAATTCCTTGAAAAACTTAGCCAGCATGTAAAGAGACAGAATCATGTAACCACAGGACCAATAACCAAGAGAAAAACAAACAATATAAGCACAGCAATGCATGACAAAGATACTGGAATTAATAAGCAAGCAGCTAAAATAACTTTAATATGTTTAAGAGAATTACAATCTACTAAAAATCTACAAAATTGAATGAAATATTCTTGAACTCAAAACCACAATATGAAGTTAAGAATACAATTGGTGGGTTTGCACAAAAGAGAAGATAATTTTGATATACTAAAAGACAGGTCAACAGAAAATACCCGAAGTAAAGTATGCTGTTTGCTGTGTGCCATCAAGTCAATATGGACTCACAACAATCCTACAGGACAGGCTAGAACTTCTTCCTTGGGCTACCTAAGCTGTAGTCTTTACAGAAGCAGATTGCCAGGTCTTTTCTCCTACAGAGCAGCTGGTGGGCTAGAACCACCAACCTTTTGGTTAGCAGATTAACACTTTAACCATTGCACCACCAGGGCAACAGTATACGGATAAAAATAAATAAATAAAACAGCTTAAGAGACATGTGGAACATGACCATTCGGTGTAACACATGCGTAATTGCAGTCTGAAAATAAAAAAGAGAAGCAGTATTAAAGAGATAATGGCTGAGAGCTTTCCAAAGCTCTCCAAAAGGTATCAAATACAGATTCAAAAAAACTCTAGGAACATCAAGAAAATTCAGCAGCAATCATAATCAAACTGCTAAAAAACTAAGACACAATCTTAAAAGGAGCCAAAGAAAAATATATACTCTCAGCAAAACTACAGTTCATACATTACCTTCAATAAGACTGGTAGCTGACTTCAACAGAAACAAAGGAAGCCAGACGACAATGAAACATTTTTTTAAATGTTGAAAGAAAATAACTACCGATTTAGAATTCCACACTCAGTGGAAATATTCAAATAAAAAGGTAAAATTAGGATATTTCCAAGCAAAAATAGAAAAATTCATTGTTAGCAGATAGGCCAGGATTAAAATACATACTAAAGGCAGTTATTCAGACAGAATGAAAATGATTCCAGAGAAAACACAGATACGCAGGAAGGAAGGAAGACCCCTAGAAAGAGTAAATACAGATAAAAATGTCTCTTGGGCTTTAAAATATATACTAATATAGGACAATACTACTATAAAAAGGCTGGAAAGGGTGGAGGGTAAAGTGTTGTAAGGACTGGCATTACTGGAGAATCATAAAAGTAATAATTTGTATTAGACTAATAAGTCAAAGAAGCATGTAGTAATCTTTAGAATAACCACTAAAGAAATAATAAAAGAATGCATAACTGACATGTTAACAGAGAAAAAACTGAATAAAAAAACATATTTTACTCTTAACAAAAAAGAATGCAAAAAGGATAGTAAAAAAGAATGTAAAACAGATCACTCAAAGAGAAAACAAACAGTAAGATGGAAGACAGCAGTTATAAATTCAACTGTATCAGAAAATCCATTAAATATAAATGAACTAAATACTCAATGTAAAAGACTAAGATTGATTAGACTAAAATAAAGCAAATCTATATTTAATCACAAGCAAAAACATCCAGAGAACATGTTGAGAAGAGTTTATAATCTTGTATATATTCCACTTGCTATAGCACTGTAACATGTACACATACACAGACACACACACCCCTTAGAAAATGCTAAAAAAAAAAAATATATATATATACTAACAGGGCTTATCCCTGTTTTTAGGAGATATTTTTCATCATAGATTTTCTTTATACTTTTTGGTACTTTCATGAGTCATTTTTATATAAACCACAAAACTATTGTGACATTGGTTAAAATTTTTACAATGTATCAGCATTCTCATTTGTTCCATTCTGTTTGTTCTGTTTCCATTGATCTATCTTCCCTACCCCTCCTTCCTGTCTCATCTTTACTTCTGGGTAAATGTTGACCTTTGGTCTCATATAGCTGATTGTTTGAGAGTACATCACTCTCAGTGATATGGTTTATTTTATAAGCCAATCTATTATTTGGCTGAAAGGTGACCTCCTTCAGTTCTAAGTTCAAAGGGTATATGACACAGATTCAACTGTGTCCCTCAAAAATGTGTGTCAACCTGGCTAGGCCATGAGTCCCAGTACTGTGTGGCTGTCCTCCATTTTGCAATCTGATGCAATTATCCTATGTATTGTAAACCCTAACCTCTACGATGTTAATGAAGCAGGATTAGAGGCAGTTATATTAAAGAGGCATGACAATCTACAGAATTAGATTGTATCTTAAGTCAATCTCTTTTGAGATATAAAAGGCAGAAGAAAGCGGAGAGGAGAACGAACTCCTACCACCAAGAAAGCAGAACCAGGAGCACAGTATGTCCTTTGGACCCAGGATCCCTGTGCTGAGAAACTCCTAGACCAAGGGAAGATTGATGACAAGGACCTTCCCCTAGAGCTGACAGAGAGAGAAAGCCTTCCCCTGAAGCAGGTACTCTGAATTCAGATTTCCAGCTCCTAGACTGTGAGAGAATAAATTTCTGTTGGCTAAAGCCATCTACTTGTGGTACTTGTTATAGCAGCACCAGATAACTAAGAGAGTATCTTACGGCGATAGCCTCAGCAGTTCCTCTAGTCTCTATCAGTCCAGTAAGTATGGCCTTTTTTAGGAATTTGAATTCTGTTCTACATTTTTCTCTCACCCTGTCCAGGACCTTCTATTGTATTCCTGATCAGGACACTCAGTAGTGGTGACTGGGTACTATCTAGTTCTTCTGGTCTTAGGCTCAAAGAAGCTGTGGTTCATGTGAGAGCCCAGTGCTCTTAATCACCATATCATGCAATAAATACAGTAAGTAAGCACAAGGTCTTGTTAAAGTAGCTTGTGTCTTTGTTATTAAGTTTCAGGTGACAATAAGAAACTCTTCAGGGGAAAACAAAAGATATTTTTAACAATCTGGTTATGCCACTGAAGATAAATAAATACAGGAAACATCTAAAAATTTCCTAATTTCATGGAAAAGAGAATTAAAAAGTAAAATACAGTCACTATTAAAAATAACTCAGAAAAACATGAGAAAACCAAACAACAGTTTAGCTTAACTAGCAAAGAATGTTTGCCTTAAGCATTATGCACTTTTAAGAGCTATCTATAGGATAACGAACTGACAACAGTAACTCAAAAAATGAGAAAAGAACTTTAGGGGGCAGTGAGCTTATGTTAATGGAGAGGAATGACTCAGAAAAGGAGGATGAGAATGGTTGCACAGCTCAAAGAATGGTTGCAGAACTCAAAGAGTGTAATCAGTGTCACCGTACTGTACATATAGCAACTGCTGAATTGCTTTATGTTTTTGCTGTATGTGTATATTCTCAACAACATAATAAATAAAATTTTTTAAAAATCAGCAAATGTATAGGATTCAAGAATAGACAACAGAAGACACATTAAAACCACTGCATTAACATTAAGATCATACCTATTTCCTCTGGAAAATAGTTTACCATAACGGTTTTTCTTCCTAACTTAAGCCAGAGAATGTAGCATACATTAGCATCACATACTTAGGAGCTGAAAAAGATATCACAGAAATCCTACATTAGGCCAGAGTCAATTCCTTGAAACAAAAGACATTTTTTGGAATTAGATTTTCCATTTAAGGTAGTGTTTAAAAAAAAAAACTCTCCACTGAACTTGTTGTTAGGTGCCATTAACTCATAACGACCCCATGTGACACAGCAGAACTGCCCCATAGGGTTTTCTAGGCTATACTCTTTACGTGAGCAGATTGCCAGGTCTTTCTCCCATGGAGTCACTCAGGGGGTTTGAACCACCAATCTTTCAGTTTCCAGCTGAGCACTTAGCCATTGTGCCAGCAGGGCTCCTTCCACTAAACAGACCATTGTAAAAATGTTACAGCTCAAATTTTCACTGTGTGTGCAGACAGCTTCATAGCTTCCCATACTTTCCACACAAAGCGTTGCTATCAAAAGGATTTACGCTCATGAAATGCAAAGTTAATTTAATACAATTCAAAGTAAAACATATTTCAGCAAGAAAATGCACCGTTACAAAAATCTGAGGTTTGGTTCATTATTATGGATCATTATTAGATTATCTTTTACATGGCATTTTTCACCAAGGTCTTGTAACTCCCACCAAATGACTGGGTGGGATTATGCAAATAAGGTGATTGCAGCCCGCCAAGGGGATTAAACAGCTTGCTAATAATGTAATCCAAAATCAAAACCAAACCTGTTGCCATCAAGTTCACTGACTCATGGCAACCCCATGAGTTACAGAATAGAAACGAACTCCATGGGGTTTTCTTGGCTGTAATCTTTATGGAAGCAGATCACCAGGCCTTTCTTCTGTTGCACTGCTGGGTGGGTTTGAACTGCCAACCTTTCAGCTAGGAGAGTGCAAACCATTTGTGCCACCCAGGGACCTATTTATTATATACTTAAGGCATATTTTTTCAACAAAAAAGCATGAAGTTTCTATTTAATCTGGATATCAAGGTAAATTCAGTATCATTCTACTTGAATGCCAATTTTTCTGAAGATATCCTATTACATTTTTTTCAAGTTACTGACTCCACCTGATGACTAATACTGGCACTGACAGTAGTATTAGTTTAAAAATTGAAAAAACATAAATATCCTACAGGAAAAGATGAATAAGTAAATTGCTGTACATCGGTACACAGCATAGGTGAGAATACCATGTAGCCATTAAAAAAAATCATGTTGTAGAAAAATAAATATTGATATAGAAAAACCCTCATGATACACTGTTGAGTGAACGGAACAGTCCACACAACAGTGAATGTATTATGGGCCCATTTTTGTAAACATCATGTGTCTATAAGTGTACATATACTTAAAAAAAAACAAACCAAATCTAGTGCCATCAATTCCGACTTATAGCGACCCTATACGACAGAGTAGAACTGCCCCATGGAGTTTCCAAGGAGCGCCTGGTGGATTTGAACTGCCGACCTCTTGGTTAGCAGCCATAGTACTTAACCACTATGCCACCAGGGTTTTACTTACGTAATGGCAAACAAAAAAACAAAATGGACAAAGAATATATTTCAAAAGGTTAACAACTGTCATCTCTTGGTTGTAGGATTTCCCAGTTACATTTTAAATATTTAGCTGTGCTTTGTTTTCCAAGTGTTCTACACTAGGAATGTGTTCTATTTATAATGGGGAAAAAGAGATTAAGAGAAATGAAGGCAACTATTTACATTAAATCCATATTTTAATACAATGATAAATCTTTGGCTATGCATATGATTTAATCTTCATTAGTACAACCCCCATTTTTTAAAAAATAAAAAACCTTTGAACATGAATCAACCTGTACTTTCATTTTACACTATTCTGGGTGAGAATTAAAATTTTTAAGCACCTTATTAAATGTGAACTCTTTGAAGAAGATAGGAATTCTCATCTTACTATTTAGATCTTATTAATGTAGGAATACAAATAATTCTGAAAAATAAAAATCACATCCTAAACAGCTTACTCTAAAAGTCAAATGCAATTCATATCTTACAAGTGATTTCTTTTTGTAGACTTCTAAGACTTAAAACAGAAGTTTCTTCATCTGTCTAATTCACTGAAGTTACATCTAACAGGACTATAAAA
Organism: Elephas maximus indicus; assembly: GCF_024166365.1. Classification (NCBI taxonomy): domain Eukaryota; kingdom Metazoa; phylum Chordata; class Mammalia; order Proboscidea; family Elephantidae; genus Elephas; species Elephas maximus. Next base: position 105,695,848 of record NC_064823.1, on the reverse strand, counting down.
ATGACTAACAAATGGCTGTAAAGCAACTATAAATATAAATGCCATTATAATAATTGCAGCCAATCAATAAGAATTAAATTGCTCTCCCACTTAAAAGTGTTCTATAAATACTTCATACAACTCTACCTAAAATTTTAGACGCAGAAAAGAAGAAAATTGATGTCCACCTGTACAATGACTACAAAAAACTATTTTTTTTTTTTACTTTACACATCTGCAAATAAAATAACTGAAAGGAAAAAGACATGAGCAATAAAAAGCAATTTTGCTATAATGTGGAACTCTGAATAATTTTCCCCCCACAATGTTGTTGTTTGTTTTTGCAGTGTGATGAATCGCTTTTATACAGCATTTTTCACCAAGGTCTTGTAACTCCCGCCATATGATCGGGTGGGGTTATGCAAATAAGGTGCTTGTGGCCTGCCAAGGGGATTAGACAGCTTACTAATAATGTAAATAAGGTATATGGCACCCTTGTGGGGGTGGGACCATGCAAATTAGGTGCATGGAACCCTAATGAGCAGACTGGTCAGTTTTGCCATCCCGCCAGGCTTAAAATGAGCCATCTCAGAGGTGGAAAGGGAGAATCTCACTACCACCAAGAAGAAGAGACAAGAGTGAAGCACATCCTTTGAACCTAGGGTCCCTGAGCTGAGAACCCCTAGACCCAGGAGACAGACAGACATACAGCTGTAACACTGGAGACAGCACGAGATGACGAGAAGTGGCACCAGAAAAAAGAGGCAGCAAAATCAAGAGACTAGCACGAGACAATGCAATGGGCTGTGGTCTTCCTGGCCCAGGAAGTAAGGCAGTTACAGTGGGTGTGCTGACCAATGGAGCGAGAGAGCCGACCACATTCAGGCCAAGGCTTATCGGCAGAGTGGGGTGCCCCCAGGCACTTATTGACTGAGCTGAAGTGTTTTAACACTTGCCTAGTTAGAGGAGGGGCCAGGCTAAGGAGCCGAGGCCAAGAGATCAAGGGCCAGAGAGAGACCTACCTGCAGACACAGGCGAAAAGAGGCTATCCCTGTTGGAAGAACTGTACCCTGAGTTACTCCTGATTCTGAATTGTAACATGTAACTTCCCTAATAAACCCCATAATAATCAGTATTGTCTGTGAGTTGTGTGTGGCCACTGTAATGAATTACTGAACCCACCAAAGAAGCACAGAATGACATGAGAGAGATGGCTGGCGTCAGAACTGGTAAAAAGGTTGGAGAGAGAGGCATGTCTGACCTCCACTTCATAGGAATCAATTTTGGGCTGATGTTGATCTTCTCCACTCCTGAAGTTAAAGGAGGTGAGATGCCCCCACGCTGCCATTTTTACAACTTTCATAGCTTAAGATATTTATAGTAAAAAAACTATTTTCTGACAGACCACCAAAAGCAAAAATGCAGCAAGGAGTAGGTGAGAGGGACATTAAATATGTGCCCTGAGGAAAGAACGAGATAGGAGAAAATGATTTACTTTTAATGCTAACACTGACATGTTAGATAGTAGATAATAGTTAACTGACAGACTTAAATTTCCTAATATTTCTAACAATCCTGAAATCTAAGAGAGGCTGTATTGTAATTACCACATAAAACAGAATGTGGCTCTTCTGAGTGGAAAAGCTGAAAGAAAAACACTACTAAAACTATCAGGTAGTCTTAACAGATACTTGCTATAAAGATACAACTTAACTCCTTTTGTTAAGAGCCAAGATTTAAGCAGTCTAAGTTTGTTCTCCAGCACCCAGTTGTCAATTTGTTGTACTGTAATAGCCTGCGTGTTGCTATGATGCTGAAAGCTATGCCACCAGTATTTCAAACACCAGTAGATAACCCATGGTGGCCAGATTTCAGTGGAGTTTCGAGACTAAGTCAGACTAGGAAGAAAGACCTTATGATCTACCTCAAAAAATTAGCCAGTGAAATCCTTATGGTTCACAAAGTACTGATACCATGCTGGAAGATTAGCCCCCTAGGTTGGAAGGCACTACAGAATGTTTCAGTGGAGCTTCCAGATTAAGACAGATTAGGAAGAAAGGCCTGGTTACCTACTTCCAAAAATTTCAAAAAAAAATTTTTTTTTTAATTTTTTTTTTTATTTTTTAGCCAATGAAAACCTTACAGATAACCAAGTGCCAATATAGTGCCTGGAAGATGAGGCCCCTAGGTTAGAAAACACCACAAAATGGTTACAACAACGGATTCCAACATACCAATGATCACGAAGATGGTATACAACTGGGCAACAATTTGTTCTGTTATACACAGAGTCGCCATGAGTTGGGCCTGACTCAGTGGCAACTAACAAGCTATTCTGTCCTTTCTTAAGTATTTAAAAGGTTGAGATACCTCGAGAAGATAAAACATTTAGGAATAAATCTAATCAGAGACATAAGAGGCCTATACAAAGAAAACTACAAGACACTACTGCAAGAAACCAAAAGAGACCTATATAAGCGGAAAAACATACCTTGCTCATGAATAGGAATACTCAACATTGCGAAAATGTCAATTCTACCCAAAGCGATCTATAGATACGATATGACCCCAATCCAAATTTCAATGACATTTTTAACTAGATGGAGAAACGGATCACCAGCTTCATGTGGAAAGGGAAGAGGCCCCAGATAAGTAGAGCATTACTGAAGAAGAACCAAGTGGGAGGCCTCACACTACCTGATTTTAGAACCTACTATACCGCCACGATATAATTTTTTTATACCGCCACGGTACTTGAAACAGCCTGGTACTGGCACAACAACAGATACATAGACCAGATGTAAATCCATCCTTCTGTGAGCAGCTGATGTTTGACAAAGGCCCAAACCCATTAAATGAGGAAAAAACAGTCTCTTTAACAAATGGTCCTGGCATAATTGGGTATCCATCTGCAAAAAAAAAAAAAAAAAATGAAACAAGACCCATACCTCACACCATGTATAAAAACTAACTCAAAATGAATCAAAGACCTAAATATAAAATCTAAAATGAAAAAGATCATGGAAGAAAAAACAGGGACAATGTTAGGAATAAACAGTATACAAAACATTACTAACAATGCACAAACACCAGAAGAGAAACCAGATAACTAAAAGCTCCTAAAGATCAAACACTTATGCTCATCAAAAGACTTCACCAAAAGAGTAAAAAGACAACTCACAGACTGGGAAAAAAAATTTGGCTATGACATATCTGATCAGGGTCTAATCTCTAAAATCTACAAGATACTGCAAAACCTCAACAGCAAAAAGACAAATAACCCAATTAAAAACTGAGCAAAGGATATGAACAGGCACCTCACCAAAGAAGACGTTCAGGCGGCCAACAGATGCATAAGAAAATGTCCTCGATCATTAACCATTAGAGAGATGCAAATCAAAACTACAATGAGATACCATCTCACCCCAACAAGGCTGGCATTAATTAAAAAACACAAAACAATAAATGCTGGAGAGGTTCTGGAGAGACTGGAATACGTATACACTTCTAGGGGGCACGTAAAATGGTACAACCACTCTGGAAATCAATTTGGCACATCCTTAAAAAGTCAGAAATAGAAGTGCCCTATGATCCAGCAATCCCACTCCTTGAAATATACTCTAGAGAAATAAAAGCCACCACAGTAATAGATATATGGACACCCATGTTCACTGCAGCACTGTTCACAACAGCAAAAAAGATGGAAACAACCTAGGTGCCCGCTGACGGATAAATAAATAAACATATGATGGTATGTTCACACAATGGAATACTATACAACAATAAAGAACAATGATCAATCTGCAAAACATCTCACAACATGGATGAATCTAGAAGGCATTATGTTGAGTAAAATTAGTCACAAAAGGAAAAATATTGTATGAGACCACTATTACAAGAACTCAAGAAAAGGTTTAAACATAGAAGAAAACATTCTTTGACGATTACGAGGGTGGGAAGGGAGAGAATTCACTAACTAGATGGTAGACACGAATCATATTAGGTGAAGGGAAGGACAACACACAATACAGGGGAAGTCAGCACAGCCAAATTAAACAAAAAGCTAGGAAGTTTCCTGGGCACAACCAAACACTTTGAGGGACAGAGTGGCAGGGGCAGAGTCTGGGGACCATGGTTTCAGGGGACATCTAGGGCAACTGGCATAACAAATTTCATTAAGAAAATGTCCTGCATCACACTTTGGTGAGTGGGGTCTGGGGTCTTAAAAGCTTGCAAGCTGCCACCTAAGATGCATCAGTTGGTTCCAACCTACCTGGACCAAAGGAGGATGAAAAACACCAAAGTCACAAGGAAAATATTAGCCCAAGAGACAAAAGGGGCCACATAAACCAGAGGCTCCATCAACCTGAGCCAGAAGAACTAGATGGTGTCCGGCTACCACCAATGACTGCCCTGACAGGGAACACAACAGAGCATCCCTGATAGAGCAGGAGAAAACGTGATGCAGAACTCAAATTCACATAAAAAAGACCAGACTTAACAGTCTGATTGAGACTAGAGGGACCCCAGAAGACATGGCCCCCAGATCCTCTTGTTAACCCAGAACTAAAACCATTCCCAAAGCCACTCTTCAGACACACGTTAGAATGGACTATAAAACATAAAACAGTACTCATGAAGGGTGTGTTTCTTAGTTCAAGTAGATACACGAGACTAAACAGGCAGCTCCTGTCCAGAGGCAGGATGAGAAGGCAGAAAGTGACAGGAGCTGGTTCAATGGGCACGGGAAATCCAGGGTGGAAACAAGCGAGTATGCTGTAACACTACAGGGACTTCAGCTAGTGTCACATAACGATATGTGTGTAATTTTTTGTATGAAAAACTAACTTGAGCCATAAACTTTCACTTAAAGCACAACTCAAAAAAAAAAAAAAAGGTTGAAATATACATTCTCTCTCTATCCTACACTCCTGCAAAGAAAAAAAAAAAAAAAAAAAGCTGGAGATAGTGGTAATAGTCTCACTCTTACAAACCATATGCGTATTTAAACGAGTTTTAACTATATCTATACACACCTTTCTTCTGGAATCCACCATGTCCTATCTTGTATCATAGTTATTATACATGAGCTCTTTTAATCATACGGATTTCAAACCTATTGATTGCAGAGTCAATTCTACTGCATCTATGTATTCCATGGAGTCTAGAAACAATTTTCATTACAGATATCCCCCACTTTTCCAAAGTTCACTTTATACCCTCTGCATTCTTATGAAAGACCTTTATTAGTACCTGTTTTTGCTAACCAAAAGAAATCCGAAGAGGATTTTTGCTTTTACAGAAAAAAGATTAAAAAAAAAAAAAACTGGAAATAGCATTCTAGCATTTATTTTGCATCAAGCGAGCCATTAAAGAGGCAGTGCACACCCCGAGCAGCAAAGCTGCCAAGCTCCTTTCCTGGGAACTAAGCATTCCTGCCTTTACTATACATTAGACTCTTAGGCTCGACGGCAGTAGGTTTGGGTTTTTGGGTTTAGTGTTATTTTAGGTTCTATGTGTTTTTTTTTTTTTTTTTTTTGGTATGTTATTTTTTGGGTCTGAGAATGCTCAAAATTTTTTCCTATATCAATTCACGGTAACTGCTTCTTCACTTTACACCATTTCGGCTTACCAAAGGTTTCACAGGAATGCTCTGCTTTCGGATAGCGGAGAAACCTATAATACTTTCAACTTTCTATAGACTCCATCGCCTAAAAAGAATTTAAGGCTTAGTAATTCTTTGTAGTTTGGTTGGAAAAAAAAAAAAAAAAACATTTGAAACTATTAGGTGGTGGTCTCTCTGCGTAGAGGGGTGGGGGCAGAGACTACTGTCAGTTAAGCACAAGCCAGACCAAAGGGCCTCCTCTCCCCTTCAAAGACTGGATTCCATCCCTCCGTTATGAACAGAATCTGCCTAGGTTCACTTCAGAGGATCTCAAGAGGCTGATGTAATCTAGGGGTTTTCCTAGTGGTCTGCATGTACAGGAGGATAACATGAAAATTCATTCCATGAGCCACTGACCAAGTCAAATCTCAAAGAAAACACTAGAACTTGGACTCTAAAGAATCCTATAAAAGTCACAGAATCCAAGTCTTTATGCTGAATTCAATCTATACCAGATATTGAAAGTTCATGCCAGTATGACCTTACTGCAACCTCTGTAAAGGCCTCCAAAACAACTGCCCCCCACAAGTGAAAACGCAGGTTATGCCTTAACGTATGAACCATTACGTTAAAATTTCTTACATACCCCTGGTCATTTCCTTGTCCTGTGGCTAGTAACAGAGCCCAGAGCAGAGGCAAACTGGCAGAGCAAAGGTTCAATCACAAAAATTCAACCGGCAAGACTGAACAGGACACGTTTACATATGCAAAGAAATGAAAGGTTACATAGCAAAGTTAACACTGGGTACCCCTGTTGAGGGATGTGAGATGGAGGTTGCAAGTATGTGAAGGGTGTTTTCATTTATTATATATACAGTGCATTGTTTTAATTTTTCATGAACATTAATTTACTTCTGTAACTTTAAAAACAAAATTTAAATACAATTTTAAAATGTGATTTCATTTACAGAAAAAAGGGCCCACGTGGAGGTCAAATGATAAATAAATGCCACTTTGCAGAAGTTTTGATATTAGAGAAACCTATAATGCAATTATCCTTTTTTTTTTCCACAAAATGAAAAGGAATACTAGTAATATTACTTAAAAAAACCACAGGAGCTGTCACTCAGTACTGTACCCACATTCACACACTTTGTATACTATCAGCCACCAGAGAGAGTTTGAGTAACACCCCTTTCTCCAATTATAACCACTCTAACAACGCCTTTTCAATCTTAACACGACAGTTAAATCCACGGGCCGTTGACCATATCACTAAAAAGGTCAGCAGCGCTGAGCTAAAAAATCATCAGTAAAATGTTCACAACAATCCATAAGTCATAAAAAAAAATTATTTAGTTTTTTGCACCTCAGTTTTATTCTTCATAAGAAGGGAAAAGTTTCCTTTCATTTTTCATAAGAAAAGAAAAATAAAGTTTTCCAACCTGAAATGCAAACTACCCGGACAATCAAGTTTCATGGACTGTTCATTTTTAACGTGACTATTTAAGGGTTAAAAAAAAATAAAATTTTATACAATTGTGACTTAGAAAAAAGGGTGTGGGGAGGGACACAAACTATACTCTGAAAACAGTACAATTCAGTTGTAATGCTAAATGTAGACAATGTTGTTACATATTTTAGGTAGGCAAAATATGACCAAATAACTCTAAAAGTTTTATTTGCCTGTGACTTCAGCATCTTAATACTTAAAGTGTAAATAAACATGAAACGTATTCTAACTTTTTCTTTTCATTTTAGTTCATTTTTTTATAACCTAAGAGAAGTCATACTGAAAATGTCCCAAAACACCATACATTAGGAAAGACAGACAAAAACCACATAACAAATTATTTTCAGGAGATTTAATCTATTTTTTGAATCCATGATTGTAGCGTACACACTTTATGTCTCATTTCCCACCCTTCCCTCATCAGGCTAGTTATTAATTTTGGAGTGTCCTCCCAGAGTTTCCTTATAAACAGAAGAACTAACACAAGTTTATATTCTTGTTTTCCCTTTTTTTAACACAAAAAGTAACACATTATTCACACTGTTCTACACCTTGCTTTTTTCACTTGATAACATATTTTGGAAACCTTTCCATGTCAGTACACAGAAAGCTTCCTCATTCTTTTTTTATAGCTAACTATGACTAGTTCTACCACAACTTTCAGTCTACTTTCTTCAAATTAGCTTTTAATGACATTCTGTTCAGTCAACTACTTAACTCTTGAATTCATTTTCTTTCCCTAAAAAGATTTTAAAACTAATTAGATTTGAGATGTTCCAAGGGCTAGATTTCAGAAATAGCACCTCAGTATCTAAATTACATTTTTTAAAATGTTTATTTCCAAACTCGTAGAGGGAAAATATTCCATTGATCACTAACATAAAGCTATAAATTAAAATGTTTCAGGTGAAATTACCTTTGCTTTGATTCTGGGGATCAGCGTAATAGTCAAATCAACAATGACTGCAAGTTTCTTTACTTCTTGTGCTTTTCTCTTACTGTAAAAGAAAATATTGATTAAAAAAAAGGCTAGAAAGCCTTAAAATCATATGGTACGACATTCTAACAAGAAACCACAAACTGATTTGATCTTTCATCTGCCAGGTCAGAGACCAAGATTTTTATCTTTCAGGATTCTGAATACTATTATCAACAGGATGATTTCTACGCCAGTGAAAAATACTTTTAAAGAATATAAACTCTGCGGCACTACGTGTTAGAATTACACACCCGGGGCCAGGGCACCAGACCCATCCACAGAGAATCCGGCTTCTCAGGACGAAAGGGATCTAAAAACGCCAGCCTCTGCGGTGACAGGGAGCCGGGAGGCGCCAAGGGAAGGAGGGAAACCCGGCGCCGCGCGGCTAGCCCTCGAACCGGTTCAGGAGCTCGAGTCCGACGCGTGGAGTCGCGCGTTTCTCGAGGACCGAGCCCCGGAACCACGACCACTAACGGAACCAGCCCCAAGGCAACGGCGGCCGCTCGGACTACTGACCGTGGCGCGCGAGCCGGGTGCCGGGAGGGCGGGGGTTCGCCGGAGGAGCTGGCAGCCCCGGCGCCCCATTGGGCGCCGCTCCAAACGTGCCCGAGTTGTGACAGTAATAAAGTGGGTCACAAGGCCTAGCGGGTCCCCGGCGAAAGCCCTTGCGGCACCCGATCCCTGGCTTTCCCGGCCGCCCTGCCGCTGGACTCCGCAGCAGCCCCGGGCGCCCTCAGGTACCCGGCCCCGCCGAGCACCCCAATCCCGCCCCTGCTCTGCAGGTAACCTCAACTGCCCAGGAGGGCCCCTCAGCCAGGGCAGGCCTCCGCCCCAACTCCCGAGGAAAGGCACATTAGGGTGACAGGCAAAACTTGGGATTCAGCTCTCGCCTTCCCCTCCCTTGGCCGCCGCCCCCCGGCCCCACACACGCCGCTCCCCGCTCCCTCCCCTTCCCCGCGCCCTCACCGTGTAGCTTGCGGCGGCTTCGGCTTCTTCCCTCCCCCACCCTGGAGTTTGGCTGCGGTGACTCGGAACCACAAACCCTGCTGCGTCCAGCAGACACCGCGGCTGAAGCGCCAGCTGCACCTGGGGCTGTGAGTAGCGCCCCCCACCCGCCCCCCAGAAAATTCACCGCTACAGCCGCCTGGTCCTCCCCCTCCCTTCCCTTCCCCTCCTCCACCGGCACCGGGAGCACGCATGCGCTGCCGAGGCAAGTCTGCCGCCGGACGTCAGACCGGGCCCGTTCGGTGGTGCGCCACTCACCGGGAGCGCGCACGCGTCGGCAGCCAGATTTCGCTCGCGCTCTCCGGGGTTTCCTTTTTTAAACCGGTAGCCGCAAGCCGAGTCCGTGATTGCGCTCCCTCTCGGCGCATGCGTCGTTCTCGACCCCCCCCGCCCCCCCACACACCCCCGCGGGCTCCGACGGCAGGCCCCAGCTCTCAGATCGCCCCTCCCCTCACTCTCTCTTTTACCGGCGTGTCTTGGTGCGCATGCGACTTGCCCCGTTAGGCGGCGCAGAGCTGCGCGCGGAGATCCCGGGCGCCTGAGGAGGTTTTCGCTCCCTTGGGCCGCGCGTCTGCGCGGTCCGTGGCCGCAACGGCGTTCCCCCCTCCCGCCGCCGGGCGTAGAGGAAACCGGGATCTCCCGATGCCCCTTTGCCAGCACTGGCTAGGAGGGCGCCGGTTACTGGAAAGCCGGAGAGGCGGGGCCTGACTGGGTGGAGGGTGCGGCCGGTCGCGGGAGCGTTAGACCGGGGCGACTTTGGCTTTCACCCTGGATGCCGGGAGTGGTGAGGAGGAGTAAAGCTTCCTGCCGGATGAGGGACCCAGAGGCCAAAAAGGGGAGCGTCTCTCCTTGGAAAGCAAAACATCACTTTGGGCGCCAGGGAAGATTTTTCGGGTGTTGTTCAAAGCAAGACTTCTTGTTTCTTTCCTCAGAAGGCATCATTTGCGTTTCCTCACCTGGAGTTGGGGGCAAAGCTGGATGATAACTGGACCGCATTCCTTTCTCACCTCCTGGAGGAGCGTGGCGTCGGCTTATGGGGGGGGGGGGGGCAGGGAGACAGGACCTACGTCCTCGGCTGGAGGAGGGAGGCAAAAGAAGGGCAAGATGTAGTAATTTGCAGTTTTTCCCCTGGCCCTTAATGTAAGCCCAAGTAACGATATAATGAAAGTTCAGGAAATGAAGCAATTGGGAAAAACCAAGACGTAATTTAAACGGGCTCCCCTTGGAACTTGTGAATACTTCCCTGTTTATCTTGGAAATTTACTTCGGTTGATGCATCAGACAAACTCAGTCCACTTGAGAAAGCACTTTTCAGCACTTCTAAATAATTGGAAAGGAGCTGTTTACAATCCTAATGCCTAGGGATTTCCATGTTTTTAATGAATGCCCTTTGGATTTGAAATATACGCCAACTTTTTGTTTCAAAAAATAAACTGTTTCCTTATAAAATGTTCCTTTCAAAGTAACATTCACCTCAGTAAACATTTCCAACTCTTGCTGTATACTCAGAAAAAGAGAACATCAAAATTGAGGAACTTTCTCAAATCTCCGATCCTTCATCTGAGAATTTTCTGTCACGAGTGGGAGGGCATGATTTATTAAACTAATTCCATCATATAGCATAAGGGATTTTAGTAGGGTTTGTTTTCTTGGTCTTTTGTCTGCTCAGCATTCATTCCCTATTCTGATCATTTCTTTTGGAGAATAATCCTTTCCCCACTCTCAGTACATCTGATTTGGGCAGGGCTCCAACGGGAAAAGCCTATTTGACTTAAACCTCTGCCTTGAAGTAAAGCTACCAAAAAAGGTGCTCTTTAACAGTGGATTTAAATCTGGAAGGATGGAGGCCTGGGCCACCATGGATTGTGAGAAAGGAGGCAGCGTGAAAAAAAAGCAGACTGAAAGGATGGAGTTTTGGCTTGGAGATAAGTTTGATGCCCCCAAATCCAATGTGGACTAGATACCTCTGGGAATTTTGGTTGAACTAGCCAATAAATTCTTTTGTGTATTTGTTTTGTTGCTTAAACCAGTGAGAAGTTTTGCAATCAAGCATCGTAATTGATGGCACAAGAGCAGAGGCAAGGTAGTAATACTGATAAGGTAGGTTATATTATAATGAAATGTGCAAAAACCTAAGAAAACCAAAAGGGAAGAATACACTCAGCCTTTCTCAGCTGAAAGAAATGAAGAAAAAATTCAAACCTCGAGTTGTAATATTGAAGGACTCTATGGGCAAAATACTGAGATGCAGGAAGCATCAAAAGAAGGTGGAAGGAATACAAAGAGTCACTGTACCAAAAAGAATTCCTTGACATTCATTTCAGGAGGTAGCATGTGATCAAGAACTGATGTTGTTAAAGAAAGAATTCCAACCTGCACGGAAGGCATTGGCAAAAAGCAAAGCTCCAAGAATTGATGGAATACCACTTGAGATAATTCAGCAAACAGATGCAACCCTGGAATGCCCACTCCTGTATACCAAGATATTTGGAAGACAGCTACCTGGCCAACCTACTGGAAAAGATCCATATTTGTGCCCATTCCAAAGAAAGGTGATCCAACAGAATGTGGAAATTACTGAACAGTATCAATATCACACACAAGTAAAATTTTGCTGAAGATCATTCAAGAATGCAGCAGTACATTGACAGGCAACTGCCAGAAAGAAATTCAAGCGGGATTCCATAGAGGACATGGAACGAGGGATATCGTTGCTGATGTCAGATGGATCTTGGCTGAATGCAGAGAATACCAGACAGATGTTCACCTGTATTTTATTGACTATGCAAAGGCACTGGACTGTGTGGATCACAAGTTATGAATAACATTGCAAAGATTGAGAATTCCAAAGCAGTTGTGCTTTTGAGGAACCTGTACATAGACCAAGAGGCAGTCATTCGAATAGAAAAAGGGGGTACTGCACAGTTTAAAATCAAGAAAGGTGTGCGTCGGAGTTGTATCTTTGCACCGTACTTATTCAGTCTGTATGCTGAGCAAATAACCCAAGAAACTGGACTATATGAAGAAGAGTGCAACATCAGGATTGGAGGAAGACCGATTAACAACCTGCTATACACAGATGACACAACCTGGCTTGCTGAAAGTGAAGAGCACTTGAAGCACTTACTAGTGAAGATAAAGACTACAGCCTTCGGTATGGATTGTACCTCAATATAAAGAAAATGGCTCTTACAACTGGACCAATAAGCAACATCATGATAAACAGAGACAAGATTGAAGTTGTCAAGGATGTCATTTTTCGGTGGCAGAACCAACATGGTGCTATAGACAGAAACACCACGCCATCCCTCCACAGCAAAGACCTGAGAAACTAAGTAAAATAGAGACAAACATCAATCCTGGAACCCTAAACATCAAATGAAGGGATAAGAACTCAACCAAGCACTGAATAGAATAAGGATGTCATTTTCCTTGTATCCACAATCATTGCCCATGGAAGCACCAGTCAAGAAATCAAAATACTGCATTAGACAAATCTGCTACAAAAGACCTATTAAAAAGCCAAGATGTCACCTTGAGGACTAAGCTGTGGCTGACCCAAGCCAAGGTATTTTCAGTTGCCTCATATGCATGTAAAAGCTGGACAACAAATAAGGAAGACCAAAGAAGAATCGATGTCTTTGAATTCTGGTGTTGGCAAAGAATATTGAATATACCATGAACTCCCAGAAGAATAAGCAAATCTGTCTTGGAAGAAATGTAGCCAGAATGCTCCTCAGAAGCAAAGAGAACAAGACTTCATCTTAAGTACTTTGTACATGTTATCAGAAGGGACAAGTCCCTAGAGAAGGACATCATGCTTGGTAAAGTAGAGGGTCAGCGAAAAAGAGAGAGATCCTCAATGAGATTGACACAGTGGCTGCAACGATGGACTTGAACATAGCAATGATTGTGAGGATGGTTCAGGACCAGACAGTGTTTAGTTCTGCTGTACATAGGGTCATTATCAGTTGGAACCAACTTGAGGGTACCTAACAACAGGTTGTAGCCAGATAGGAGGTTTTGAATGCTTTTCCAAGGATGCTGATGTTTGGATTTTATTCTAGGGACAGTGATTCCATCTCATATTCCACATAATCTAGAATACTATCTTCAAAAATACCTTTGCCCTTTTTAATGGTTCTATTGTCCTCTTAGTCAACAGGATCAAACTGTGTTCATCTCTGACTCCTCTGTCTCTCATTTTCTGTATTTAACCATTTACCAAGTTCTGTGATAATCCCTGTGTTTCTGCTCAGTCCTCTGCCACTGCTTGAACATTGCCCATGGTTCAGTTCACAATTTCTCCTTTCCCCCCATATTCTCTCTGAGAAGAAAACTATCAGATGTTTTTTAATAACCTTTCCAACTTCCAGATTCCTCATTTCCATTAGAAAAAAAAATCCTGCCTCACAGTTTGATAAATCCTAATTTATGTCCCCCACACTAAACCCTTTCCTTAAAAATACTTTATGTAATTCAAATATTCTATTCATTCCTCTTGAATGCCTTCCTATCATGTAAACTGAGCATTTCCTACTCCCTTCTGAACTGATTTCCCCAGTTGATGTTATGGCCTTGAGCAAGTTATGTCTCTGTTTTTCAACTTACTCATCTGTAAAATAAGATAGTAATTTCATCTCATAGGGCAATTGAAAAGATTGTAAAAGTTAATTATGTAATATTTATATAATTACATATATATGTATATGTAATATATACACTATGTTGTTGTTGTTAGGTGCCACCAAGTCGGTTCTGACTCATAGTGACCCTACGTACAACGAAGCACTGCTCCGTCCTGCCCCATCCTAATAATTATTGTTATGCTTAAGCCTATTGTTGCAGCCACTGTGTCAATCAATCTCATTGGCGGTCTTCCTCTTTTCCACTGACTCTCTACCAAGTGTCATGGATTGAACTGTGTCTCCCAAAAATATCTGTCAATTTTGCTATGCCATGATTCCAGTATTGTGTGATTGTCCTCCATTTTGTCATCCGATGTGATTTTCCTGTGTGTTATAAATCCTGGCTCTACCATGTTGATGAGGTGGGATTAGTGGCTTTTATGGTAATAAGGCAGGTCTCAATCTATGAGTTCAATGTACAAGATGTGTCTTATGCCAATCTCTTTTGAGACATAAAGGGAGAAGCAAGCAGAGAGATGGGACCTCATACCACCAAGAAAGGAGAGCAGGAGTGCATGTTTTTTGGACTCAGGGTCCCTGTGCTGAGAAGCTCCTAGTCCAGGGGAAGATTGATGACAAAGACCTTCCCTCAGAGCCAACAGAGAGAGAAAGCCTTCCCCTGGAGCTGGCGCCCTAAATTCAGACTTCCAGCCTACTAGACTGTGAGAGAATAAACGTGTTTCCTAAAGCCATCCACTCGTGGTATTTCTGTTGTAGCAGCACTAGATAACTAAGAAACCAAGCATGATGTCCTTCTCCAGGGACTGGTCCTTCCTGATAATATGTCCAAAGTACCTGAGACAAAGTTTCACCATCCTTGCTTCTACGGAGCATTCTGGCTGTACTTCTTCCAAGACAGATTTGTTTGTTCTTCTGGCAGTCCATGGCATAGTCAATATTTTTCACCAACACTATAATTCAAAGGCATCAATTCTTCGATCATCCTTATTCATTGTTCAGCTTTCACATGCATATAAGATGATTGAAAATACCATGGCTTTGGTCAGGTGTATCTTGGTCCTCAAGGTGACATCTTTGCTTTTCAACATTTTAAGTAGATCTTTTGCAGCAGATTTGCCCAATGCAATGCGCTGATTGAATTCCTGACTGCTGCTACCATAGGCATTGATTGTGGATCCAAGCAAAACGAGATCCTTGACAACTTCAATGTTTTCTCCATTTATCATGATGTTGCTTATTGGTCCAGTTATAAGGATTTTTGTTTTCTTTATGTTGAGGTGTAATCCATACTGAAGGCTGTATGTAGTCTTTGATCTTCATCAGTAAGGGCTTCAAATCCTCTTCACTTTCTGCAAGCAAGGTTGTGTCATCTGCATATCACAGGCTGTTAATGAGTATTCATTCAATCCTGATACCACATTCTTCATATAGTTCAGCTTCTCGAATTATTTCCTCATCATACAGACTGAATAAGTATGCTGAAAGGATACAACCCTGATGCACACCCTTCCTGATTTTAAACCATGCAGTATCCCCTTGTTCTTTTCCAACAACTGCCTCTTGATCTATGTACAGGTTCCTCATGAGCACAATTAAGTGTTCTGGAATTCTCATTCTTCACAGTGTTATCCAAAATTTGTTATGATCCACACAGTTGAATGTATTTGCATAGTCAATAAAACACAGGTAAACATCTTTCTGATATTATCTGCTTCCAGCCAAGATCCATCTGACATCAGCAATTATATCCTTCTTTCCATGTCTTCTTGAACTTCTTTCTGGCAGTTCCCTGTCAATGTACTGTTGCAACCATTTTGAATGATCTTCAGCAAAATTTTACTTGTGTGTGATATTAATGATATTGTTTGGTAATTTCCGCGTTCTGTTGGATCACCTTTCTTTGGAATGGGCACAAATATGGATCTCTTTCGTTCAGTTGACCAGACAGCTGTCTTCCAAATATCTTGGTACAGATCAGTGAGCATTTCCAGTGTGGCTGAAATTACAGTTTGTTGAAACATCTCAACTCGTATTCTGTCAATTACTAGAGCCCCATTTTTTGTAGTTCCCATCTGTGCACCTTGTACTTCTTCCTTTAGTACCATCAGTTCTTGATCATATGCTACTTCCTGAAATGGTTCAGTGTCGACCAATTCTTTTTAATACAGTGACTTTGTGTTTTCCTTCCATCTTCTTTTGATGCTTCCTGTGTCGTTTAGAATTTTCCCCGTAGAATCCTTCAGTATTGCAACTCAAGGCTTGAATTTTTTATTCAGTTCTTTCAGTTTGAGAAATGCTGAGTGTGTTCTTCCCTTTTGGTTTTCTATCTCCAGGTCTTTGCGTACTTCATTATGATACTTTGTCTTCTCGAGCCACCCTTTGAAATCTTCTGTTCAGCTCTTTTACTTCATAATTTCTTATTTTAGCTTTAGCTACTCTACGTTCAAGAACAAGCTTCAGACTCTCTTCTGACATCCATTTTGGTCTTTTCTTTCTCTCCTGTCTTTTTAATGGCCTCTTGCTTTCTTCAGGTATGATGTCCTTGATGTCATTCCGCAATGTGTCTAGTCTTTCATCATTAGCGTTCAATGCATCAAATCTATTCTTGAGATGGTCTCTAAATTCAGATGGAAGATTCTCAAGGTTATTTTTTGGCTGTCAGGTACTTGTTCTAATTTTCTTCAGCTTCAACTTGAACTTGCGTAGAGCAGTTGATGGTCTGTTCCACAGTTGGCCTCCGGCCTTTTTCTGACTGATGATATTGAGCTTTTCCACCCTTTCTCTCCACAGATGTTACCGATTTGATTCCTGTGTATTTCTTCTGATGAGGTCCATGTGTGTAGTCGCCATTTATGTTGTTGAAAAAAGGGTATTTGCAATGAAGAAGTCATTGGTCTTGCAAAGTTCTATCATGCAATCTCCAGCATTGTTTCTATCACCAAGGTCATATTTTCCAACTACTGATCTTTCTTCATTGTTTCCAACTTTCCCATTCCAATCACCAGTGATTGCCAATGCAATTGACTGCATGTTTGATCAATTTCAGACTGCAGATGTTGGTAAAAATCTTCAATTTTCTCATCTTTGGTATTTCCTTATATTTGGCATCTGTCACTTTGTGATAGTTTGCATATTGCTGTGATGCTAAAAGCTATGCCATCGATACTTCAAATACCAGCAGGGTCACCCATGGTGGACACATTTCAGTGAAGCTTGCAAACTAAGACAGACTAGGAAAAAGGACCTGGTGGTCTACTTCTGAAAGAATTAGCCAGTGAAAACCTTATGAAAAGCAGCTGAACATTGTCTGGTATAGTGCCGGACGAGGAGCCCCTCAGGTTGGAAGGCACTCAAAAGACAACTGGGAAAGAGCTGCCTCCTCAAAGTAGAGTTGACCTCAATGATGTGGATGGAGCCAAGTTTTAGGAACTTTCATTTGCTGGTGTGGCATGACTCAAAATAGGAAGAAACAGCTAGAAACATCTATGAATAATCAGAACATGGAATGTATGAAGTACGAATCTAAAAAAATTGGAAGTCATCAAAAATGAAATGGAATGTATAAACATCAATATCCTAGGCATTAGTGAGGTGAAATGGACTGTTATTGGCCATTTTGAATCGGATAATCATATGGTCTACTATGCTGGGAATGACAAATTGAAGAGGAATGGCATTGCATTCATCATTAAAAAGAACACTCCAAGATCTATCCTAAAGTACAATGTTGTCAGTGATATTATCTTTAATATCCATATACCTAAGAGGAAGACCACTTAATACAACTATTATTCAGATTTATGCACCAACCACTAATGCCAAAGATGAGGAAATTGTAGTTTTGTTTTTTTTTTTTAACATATAATACATATATATGTAATATATGAATAGTCCTGGTACATAAGAAATCCCACATAAGCACTAGCAGTTATTGATATTCCTATTTGTATAATTCTTATGTCTCTTTTTCTTAAATTCCATATATGGCTATCAACCTCTATAAAACAAAAACCAAACCCATTGCCATCAAGTTGATTCCAACTCACAGCAACCCTATAGGACAAAGTAGAACCACCCTACAGGGTTTCCAGGGAGCGTCTGGTGAATTCCAACTGCTGGCCTTTTGATTAGCAGCTGTAGCTCTTAACCACTATGCTGCCAGAATTTCCAACCTTTATAAGGGGAATGTTAAATGAGGCCCAAAATAGGGAATAAAGATCATGATGTATCTCACCTTCTAAAGAAAACTGCCAACATTTTGGGCCACATACCCACTCCTACCCAAACCAAAACCAAACCTACTGCCGTAGAGTCAATTCCGACTCATAGTCACTCCTACAGCCAGGGCTAAATGCTGAACCAAACTGGCCCTGCTATAGTTAAAACCTCCAACTCCCCACTCTGAGTCCGCATAAGCAAAACACTTGGGAAGATACAAATGAATCACTGGAGCCATCTCTGAGGAGGTTCCTGTGGCTTTTTCCTTTTTTTATTTACCCCCTAACTCAAAATTAAATGAGTGAGTCATTGAAATTAGAGGCTACTATTAAAAAAAAAAAAAGGAGACTGGTATCTCATTCACTGGGTTTGTTGATATGCCCTACACCTATCTGAACAGGGGAATAGAAACTTGGAGAGAAATAGCTGGTGGGGAGTGGGCTGAAGTAAAGCAACCTGCTCTCCTGCTGTTTGGTATAGGAAAGATGTGTCTCATACATTGATTGATGCTATGTAGAAAGTGCTGTCCAAGTCTGAGACACCTTGATAGTTAAGGGGATAGAAATTCTAGCAGCAAGAGGCTGGGTATTCTTCTGGGAGTAGGAACTGAGAGAGATTAGAAGAGAGGGAGCCGAAGCTGATCTCCCATATCGAGGAACTGTGCAGTGGGAGGGTGTCCTCAGGGTTTCTAGAAGAACTCAGATAGGCCCCATAAAAGAGTGAACATTTAGATGTAATATGGATCGTACTCACATAGTTAAGAAAAATGTATCCTTTTCTTCCCTAATCTCCCACCCAGTCCCCAATACCAGCGGGGATGGGCCTCAAAAGGACAGTGAAAGAATGAGTTTTTAAAAATCCTACTTTCCCTGTCCAGCGTTCCCTGAGTCACAAGTTTGGCCAGAGAATGCTTGGATTGGAACCGAGATTGAAGTTTTTAACTAGATAGACTTTTTAATTTTAATATGCAAGTCTTGTTTGTTGTTAACATGCAAGTCTTTTTTTTTTTAATTATGGTAAATATATATGTAACAAATCATTTGCCTTTTCAACATTCTTTCCATGTGATATTCATTATGTTTATCAAGTTGTTCAACCATTACCATTTTCCATTTCCAAATTTTCCCATCACCCTTCACAGAAGCTCAGTGTCTCCTAAGCAATGAGTCCCTGTTTTCTTCTCCCTTCCACCAGCCCCAGGTAACTACTAATAAACTTTAGTCTCTATACACTTGCCTATCCTAGATATGGGGGAAGAGTTAAAGAATCTGCTCAAGGAGCCTCGAAGGTCTTTGTTAGCCAGTGCTTCTCAAATTTTAAGCCGCATACCAATCTCATTAAAATACAGATTCCAATTCAGTTAGACTGGGATGGGCCAAAGATTTTGTGTTTCTAACACACTCCTTAGGGGTGCTGATGATTCTAGGACTACACATTGACAAAACAAAACCAAAACCAAACCCGCTGCCTTCGACTCACAGTGACCTTAGAGGACAGAGTAGAACTGTCCCATAGGGTTTCCAAGGAACAGCTGGTGGATTTGAACTGCTGACTTTTTGGTTAGCAGCTGAGTTTTTAACCACTGTACCACCACTGCTCTACATTGACAAAAAGGCACTATTAAATAGGGAGGAACCCTATGGGCAGTTCTACTCTGTTCTGTAAGGTCGCTATGAGTGGGAATTGACCCAATAGCAATGGGTAAGTAGGGAGGGGATTTCCAACTGAGCACTGTTGGCAGCAAGGAATAGAGAAAAATGTTAGGCTGAAACATATAAATACCCATTTTTGTAGGCCATTGAATATTGGCAATTTCCCAAAAAAAAGAATTTTTTTTTTTTGGTATCCTATTGAATAGATGGAAACCCTGTTGGTGTAATGATTAAGAGCTCAGCTGCTAACCAAAGGTTGGCAATTCAAATCCACCAGGTGCTCCTTGGAAACCCTATGGGATAATTCTACTCTGTGCCGTCCTATAGGGTCACTATGAGTTGGAATCGACTCAATGGCAACAGGTTTGGTTTTGGTTTTTAGTGAATAGATACTGTTCGATAAAATGGAGAGCACAAATTATATATTAATTTTCCCACATTCTGACAAAAATGTATATGCTACTTGAATGAGAATGTATAGATAAAGCAGGATATAGAACAGTACTGACTTGTGTTGGCGGGCATGAATGAGTCCTTGCTAAAAGAATGTGTGTGTGTGTGTAGGTGTGTGTGTTGGGGGGAGTGGGGCTGGAATCTAAGTCAGCCGGCTCTAACATGCAATCATTTCATGATTTTTACAAATATTAAAATCTTCATGAACTGTGATTGTGTATAAAAATGTACTGCCACCTGGTGGATCTGAGTAAAGAGTTAAGAGGGAAATACACATCTTTTTATTCAGCTATCTTAAATACTATTAGTACCGCCTCTGTTAATTTTAACTTGCAAGAGAAAATAGCTAAGTATGTGTTTACTTTAAAAAAGATTAAGGAGATCTTTTGCATTTGGTTTCAATTGGAGGAGATAATGTTCATATTTTTTTTTAGACAGCATTAGAATTACATTGTAACTTGGTGATAATATGGCCCTTCCTTTCATTTCTACAGCTGTTTTTTCCTGAATAGGAATTTACCTACCCATTTGCTAAGTAGAAGTTCAGGATTTAGATGAGTGTAACTAGGTAAATACTTCTTTCATACATATGCGTAATGATATAATAAAGACCTATGTGTGTGACTTCTCTCAATTTTCCTTCCCTCTAGTCCCAAGGTATATATTTTTACAAGCCCTCCTTTACTATCTCAGGAGAAAGAGGACTTCCTAATTCTTTCCAGAGTTAGACTATTTGATTGTACATTTTCTGGTGAAGTAAATCGTCATTATCTTACTCAAATCAGTATTTAAGTTTCCTGCCCCTTCATCCTTCTCTGTAGCTTAATATGATCTCTAACACCCCCACACCAAAGCTACCAAGAGCCTTTGCTTTACTCTCTGTTAAACTGCATTATTCTCACCAACTTACGTTTGTCATCTAAGCATTTAGATTTAATATATTCTCACAAACATTAATGAACAACCATATACAGAATTATGAATCATCAATGCAAATACAAGTATGAGAATGAAATCTGTTACTGAACTATTACGTGCTGGATATACCATGAAGTCCTTTTCTCTAAAAGTAATGTTCATTATTAAGCTAAGACAAGACATCCTGCAGCTTATCTGCAGTGTCCTCATGTTGTATGTTTTCTCATGCTGATTTCTTCTGTGATTGCTATTAAAACATACCAGTTGCTGTTAAGTCAGTTCTGGCTCACGGCGACCTTATGTGTGTCAGAGTAGAACTGTGCTCCATAGAGTTTTCAATGGCTGCTTTTTCAGAAGTATCACCAGGCCTTTCTTCTGAGGTGCTTCTGGGTAGACTCAAACCTCTAAACCTTCGGTTAGCAGCAAAGCACATTAACCATTTGCATCACCCAGGGATTTAGGTGAATTCCCAAATATTATATTTTTATCACACCTCTCTGACTCATAATTTAGAACCTAACATGTCATACTATTTTAATGATTTTATAATTTAACTAGTAATGAGAACACTTAATAGCTTCCTAATTTAATAACTAAGAACAATAATAATGAATGGAGGATGTTTCTTTTGTACTTTTCAGAATTTCTAAATTGTATTTTTCTATTGAGCAGTTAATTTTTTTATTGTGCTTTTTTTTTAAGTGAAAGTTAACAAATCAAGTCAGTCTCTCATACACAAATTTGTATACACTTTGCTATATACTTACAGTTGCTCTCCCCCAATGTGACAGCATAGTCCTCCTCTCCACCCTGTATTCCCATGTCCATTCAGCCAGCTTCAGTTCCCCTCTGCCTTCTCATCTCCCCTCCAGACAGGAGCTGCCCACATAGTCTCATGTGTCTACTTGAGCCAGAAAGCTCACTCCTCACCAATATCATTTTCTGCCTTACAGTCAGTCCAATCCCTGTATGAAGAGTTGGCTTTGTGAATGGTTCTAGTCTTGGGCTAACTGAACGTTTGAGGACCATGACCTCCAGGGTCCTTCTAGTGTCAGTCAGACCATTAAGTCTGGTCTTTTTATGAGAATTCGAGGTTTGCATCCCAATTGAGCAGTTACTTTTTAATAGGTAAGAGACTTCAAAGAGAAAGCATATGGTCATAAATTTAGTATTTTAACTCAAGGTCTCTAAATAATACTTAAAAATCTGTGGATTTAAATTAAATGAAATTTCATGGTCTGTCTCATTATTAGTCATTCATGAGTTTCTTTGGAAGTGAGTAAGCAACTCAAAAGACTTGTAATATTTATATTTTTAGTACAATATGGGTCAGAAAAAGGATATTAAGAGTTCAGTACAAGTTCTGGTTTTGTTGGAGGCAATGAATATCCTGAAATAACTGAAAGCTTTTGAAATGACTATTTCAAAATTATAAGCTATAATTCCAAAATAAAAATGAAAATAAAATAAATCTATTTATAAATTTTCTGATCTGATTATAAAGGCAGTAGTAAATAAAACATTCAGTATATAAACACTTTAAAGCCATTTATTAAATATTTCTACTTGGTATCATCATTATTACTATTGGAATTATTACTGTCATTATAAATAGAAGTGTTTCTAATTGAAGATACCATCACATCTACAATGCCTTTTTTGGGGTTTTCTTCTAAATCAGTCTGTATTGCTCCTACTTCTGCTAGCTTCCATTCAAGTTCTGCAATAAATAACCAATCATTAAATCAGATAAAAAATATTTGAAGAATGAGAAAAAGAATTTCTCATCTATATGAAAAAGAAGTTGACACATAAAATTAATGTGGAAATGATGACATATTTAGAACTGGATGACAATAAAGTACTACATAACAAAATACACATTGGATACAGTTAAAATTATACTTAAAGGGGGAAATGATGGTTAAACTTACTTTTAAATGACTAAATGTAAATGATTTGAAAGTTTAGATCAAGAAGCTAGGAAAAGAATAAAATAAACCCAAGGAAAGCAGAAGAAGGGATATAATGAAGAGAAGGCTTTAGCAAAAATAGAAGAGCGTAAACAATAGCAATGACCAAACAAAATCAAAAACTGGTTCTTTGAAGAAACTAATAGACACACCTCACACAAAACTGATCACAACATAAAGAAAGAAACTGATCGAAAGACTTTATCGAAAAAGTGAAAAGACAACCTACAGATTAGGAGAACGTTTTTGGAAACCATAAATCCAATAAGGGTCTAATATTTAAAATATATATATACTTCTACAACTTAAGAACAAAAAGACAAATAATCAGAAAATGATCAAAGAACTTGGGTAGACATTTCACCAAAGAGGATATACAAATGGCCAACAAACACATGAAATGCAAGTCAAAACCACAATGAGCTACATCCCGTACATCATATCATACACAAAAGTAAACCCCAGTATTATTCAAGACTTAAGGTGAAAAACAAAACTTTAAAAGTATTAGAAGTACAGGAGAAGATCATTTCACCTGGAGAACAGAGAAGGGTTTTTTAATGAAAGCACAAAGAAAGTATAAAATAAATAAAAAGATTAATAAATTTAACTATGCCAATAATTTTTGTCAGACAACCAAAATGAAATGATGTCATAGCTAGTGAGAATACATTAGGAATACATATAAGATTAGTAACCAGAATTTTTTATATGTACACACACACATTCCTATAAATCAGTAAAACAACACAATTGAAAATGGGTAACGCATATGAACAATTAGGAAAGGAAATTAGAATGGCCAGTACTTATGAAAAAATGCTTAACTCCACTAGTAATCTAGGAGATGCAGATTTAAACAATGGCAAGATACCATTTCATATCCATCAGATTAAAAAAAAACAACAGCCTTGGAAGCAACCAAGGTGCCCATCAACAGATGAATGGATAAATAAATTATGGTATATTCACACAATGGAATACTATGCATCGATAAAGAACAATGATGAATCCATGAAACATTCATAACATGGAGAAATCTGGATGATATTATGCTGAGTGAAATTAGTTGCAAGAGGACAAATATTATTTAAGACCACTATTACAAGAACTGGAGAAATAGTTTAAACGCAGAAGAAAATATTCTTTGATGGTTACAAGACGAGGGAGGGAAGGATGGAGAGAGAAGGGTTTTCACTAATTAGCAGGTAAGTTTTATTTTACGTGAAGGGAAAGACAACACACAATACAGGAGAGGTGAACACAACTGGACTAAACCAAAAGCAAAGAAGTTTCCTGAATAAACTGAATGCTTCGAAGGCCAGCGTAGCAGGTGCAGGGGTTTGGGGGCCATGGCTTCAGGGGACATCTAAGTCAATTGGCATACTAAAATCTATTAAGAAAACATTCTGCATCCCACTTTGGAGAGTGGTGTCTGGGGGCTTAAACGCTAGCAAGCAGCCATCTAAGATGCATCAATTGGTCTCAACCCACCTGGAGCAAGAAAGAATGAAGAACACCAAAGACACAAGGTAATTATGAGCCTAAGAGACAGAAAGGACCACATAAACCAGGACTACATCAGCCTGAGACCAGAAGAAAACTAGATGGTGCCTGGCCACAACCGATGACTCCTCTGACAGGGAACACAACAGAGAACCCCTGAGGGAGCTGGAGAACAGTGGGATTCAGACCTCAAATTCCCATAAAAAGACCAGACTTAATGCTCTGACTGAGACTAGAGGGACCCCAGAGGTCATGGTCCCCAGACCTTCTGTTAGCCCAAGACAGGAGCCATTCCCAAAGCCAACTCTTCAGACAGGGGTTGGACTGGAATATGGGATGGAAAATGATATTGGTGAAGAACGAGCTTCTATCAGTGGGGGAATGATAAAAATATTACGGTATATCTGATGAGAGAATGCTAGACAGAATTTAGAATTCTTGAATCAGATTTATATGAAACAACCATTAGATTTTGAAAACAATGTTGTTGAGTTAAAAAAGTTACAGAATACTATAATAGAATTCCATTTACTGAATAGTTTCAAATTTATAATACAAATATTACATATATATTTTAATGGATATATGTGTAGTTAAAGTATAAAAACATGGACCAGATCCATACTAAATTAATGATCATGATTGCCTCTAGGAAAGTGGGGTGGGGAATGGGATTAGGAATGGAAATATAAGTAGCTTCAGCCATATCTGTATTGCTTATTTCAAAAACAGCAAACAGCCAGCGGAAGCAAATGTGAACAAATGTTCACATTTGTTATTTTTGGATAATGATTACATGAATGTTTACTGTATTATTCTTTTATACTCTTACGCATTAAATTTTGTTAATTAAAAGGATGAAGTCCAAGGTAGAAAAATAAGGTAATCAAACAAGGAAGAGCATTAGAGACTAGAAGAGAAAGAGGAGGGCATTCTGGAACAAATAAAGTATCCAAGGTCTCAGTAAGGCCAAAAACTGCTCTGGAAGAATGACAGAGTGAAAGAAGAGTGGTTGAGAATAACCATTCTCTCCTATAAATTGGTAAAATAAACAATGATGAATTTAACATAATAGAAGTTACAGTAAAAACAAAGGAATTTTAGTTTAATAATACGGTTAAAGCAGTCCCAAGAAATGACTAGACCAAGGATAAGGCCTTGTTGCCGTTGTTACTGTTAGGTGCCATTGAATTCCTACTCATAGCAATCCTATACACAACAGAACAAAACGCTGCCCAGTCCTGTGCCATCCTCACAATTGTTGCTATGCTTGAGCCCATTGTTGCAGCCACTGTATCAATCCATCTCATTGAGGCCCTTCCTCTTTTTCACTGACCTTCTACTTTACCAAGCATGATGTCCTTCTCCAGGGTCTGATCCTTCCTGACATGTCCAAAGTATATGAGATGCAGTCTTGCCATCCTTGCTTCCAAGGAGCATTCTGGCTGTACTTCCTCCAAGACAGATTTGTTCGTTCTTTTGGCAGTCCATGATATATTCAATATTCTTCGCCAACACCACAATTCTTCTTCAGTCTTCCTTATTCATTGTCCAGCTTTCTCATGCATATGAGGCAAATGAAAATACCATGGCTTGAGTCAGGCACACCTTAGTCCTCAATGTGACATCTTTGCTTTTCAACACTTTAAAGAGGTCTTTTGCAGCAGATTTGCCCAATGCAATGCGACTTTTCATTTCTTTACTACTGCTTCCATGGGTATTGATTGCGGATCCAAGTAAAATGAAATCCTTGACAACCTCAATCTTTTCTCCATTTACCATGATGTTGCTTACTGGCCCAGTTGTGAGGATTTTTGTTTTCTTTATGGTGAGCTGTAATCCATACTGAAGGCTGTGGTCTTTGATCTTCATCAGTAAGTGCTTCAAGTCCTCTTCACTTTCAGCAAGCAAGGTTGTGTCACCTGCATAGCACAGTTGTTAAAGAGTCTTCCTCCAATTCTGATGCCCGGTTCTTCTTCATATAGTCCAGCTTCTCGGATTATTTGCTCAGCATACAGATTGAATAGGTACGGTGAAAGGATATAGCCCTGACGCACACCTTTTCTAACTTTAAACCATGTGGTATCCCCTTGTTCTGTTTGAACAGCTGCCTCTTGATCCGTGTACAGACTCCTCAGGAGCACAATTAAGTGTTCTGGAATTTCCATTCTAAGGCCTTGCTACTAGGTTAGAAATCACTAAACCAAACCAAACCCAGTGCCATCGAGTTGATTCCGACTAATAGCGACCCTATAGGACAGAGTAGAACTGCCCTACAGAGTTTCCAAGGAGCGCCTGGTGGATTCGAACTGCCGACCCTTTCGTTAGTAGCCATAGCACTTAACCAGTACTCCACCAGGGTTTCCAGAAATTGCTAAAGGAGGTAAAAAGTATAAATAAACTCCTGTGCTGTATGCTATAAAAGAGAAATAATGAGACATGGTCCTTGCATTTGTAAGGGAGGTAAGACTCAATGAGAATTGATTAATCAATAGAATTGGATAGCATATGAGTAAGTAAAAAATAAATTCCATGCAGAATATTTGCTACAGAAATTCAAAAGAGGAGAGGAACACAAATTATAAATTGGTCAGGATTACATAATGGAATAAATAGGAATTGAGGATCCCCAAAAAGGAATAAAGATTGGATAGGGAGAATAAAGAAGAGTAAGGTATGCTAATTAGATAGTAGACAAGAACTATTTTAGATGAAGGGAAAGACAACACACAATACAGGAGAGGTCAGCACAACTGGATTAAACCAAAAGCAAAGAAGTTCCCCGGATACAACTGAACACTTCGAAGGCCAGAGTAGCAGGGTCAGGGGTCTGAGGACCATGGTTTCAGTGGACATATAGGTCAATTGGCATAAAGAAGTATATTAAGAAAACGTTCTGCACCTCACTTTGGTGAGTGGCGTCTGGGGTCTTAAATGCTAGCAAGCAGCCATCTAAGATGCATCAATTGGTCTCAATCCACTTGGAGCAAAGGAGAATGAAGAACACCAAAGACATAAGCTAATTATGAGCCCAAGAGACAGAAAGGGCCACGTAAACCAGAGACTGTATCAGCTTGAGATCAGAAGAATTAGATGGTGCCTGGCTACAACTGATGACTGCCCTGAAAGGAAACATAACAGAGAATCCCTGATGGAGCAGGAGAGCAGTGGGATTCAGACCTCAAATTCTCATAAAAAGACCAGACTTAATGGTCTGACTGAGACTAGAGGGACCCCGGAGGTCATGGTCCCGGGACCTTCTGTTAGCTTAAAATTGGAACCATTCCCAAGACAACTCTTCAGACAGGGAATGGACTGGACTATAAGACAGGAAATGATACTGGTGAGGAGTAAGCTTCTTGGCTTAAGTAGACACAAGACTATGGGGGCAGCTCCTGCCTGAAGGGAAGATGAGAAGGCAGAAGGGGACAGGAGCTGGTTGAATGGACTTGGGAATACAGAATGGAGAGGAGGCGTGTACTGTCTCATTAGGGGGAGAGCAGCTAGGAGTACATAAAAAAAAAAGGTGTATATAAGTTTTTGTATGAGAGACTGACTTGATTTGTAAACTTTCACTTAAAGCAGGATAAATAAAAAATTAAAGGAAAAGAAAGGTATTTAAGTACAGTCGATTCCGACTCATAGCAACCCTATAGGACAGAGTAAAACTGCACCATAGAGTTTCCAAGGAGCACCTGGCGGATTCCAACTGCCAACCTCTAGGTTAACAGCTGTAGCACTTAACCACTGCGCCACCAGGGTTTTCCATAGTTGGATAGGTTGGCTCAAATTCTAAATCAGAAGACAATTTTTATCTTATTTGAGATATGGAACCATAGAGTTTTTAAGCAAGAGTATTATTGTAGGAAAATTTATCTGGGGGCATATAAGACTAGAAGTTAAGAAGACAACCTTATATTTTAAGGAAATAAGTTTTCATGGTACTTGTTAATTTATTGAAGTTTTCACGTTAATTTTATAAACAAAATTTTAAAATAACATCATTACCTTCTAGCTTGAGATTTATCCCTCCACATTCTATAACTCCAATGAATTTGCCTTCTATCTGACCATTTTTATAAACAAAAATTGTTGGCAAACAATTGTCATGATAATGTTGAATACAGCTATTCACAATGGCTTTAACAAATTTAGTTTCTGGGAACTTTCTTGCTAGGAGACTAAGATGCTGGTTAACCAACAAACACATTGTGATGCTAAAAAGAGAAACAGCAGACATGATAACTTTAAAAAACTATTTTTCTCAGTCTAATAAAATAAGTGAAACATCTCTATGGCAAAAATATCTCTTTAGGTAGTTTTTAATATAAGAGTATATCATTATCATCCTCTATTTTTACCTCTAGTAATGCTGAACCATAGAGCCCCCTGGTTTGTACTGCACACACCATTATAGCCTGAGAATGAAACTTGTTGCCATGGGAATTTGATGCCTAACTAAATTCAAGCCAGTTCCCAGTTTGTAGGACACTTGGAAAAAAACAAGAAACTTCTGGTGAATCCTTGGCAGTTCTAAGTTGAAACAAGGGGTTCCCAACTCTTGTCACCATCAGGGATTTATTATCCCCATAATGAGAATATCACATCCAAAATTTGTCTCAAAGTTCCTTAACTTTCTTGATTCCAACAAACTTCACCCATATTTTTCTTTAATATTCCACTCCCATGTCACATCTTGGTCCCCACTACCAGAACTATTCCTCTTCAGAAATTTAAAATTGATTGAAAGTGTGACCAAATCTCCAATTCTTCCTGCTGTACTACTTAACTCCCATTACACCCATTCTTCAGTTGAAAGGACTCTAGGGCCTTTTCTCCCAGTCCATCACTCACTCATGGCCTTTTTCAAGGCTATTCCCTCTACTTTATCCCATACTCCTTCCATTTCCTACGGAAACTTTCTCTTTTGGTTATCTAGCTTCTCTCTTTCCTACTTCTTCAATCGTTCCTTCTCCAAAGGTTCCTTTCTCTACTTTACATAACATATTCAAAATACTAAATCTTTAAAATAATGTTTCCTTGCAACTCTGTGTACCCTTTTATTAACAACTCTCTCTTTATCTGTTCAAAGCCCAGATGAAAAAAATAAATAAAAGTTGCTATGTCTGTTCATCGCCCTTCTTGAAACTCTCCTTTTTTGGTTTTGTGAAAACACTTTCTATCAATTTTCTTTCTGTCTCACTGACTTCTTCTTCTGTCTATGTTTCAAATGCAGATGATTCTTATGACTATATCCTGGACCCTTGTCTCATTCTAGACACATTCACTCGGCAATCTTATCCACACTGATGATATCAACAGCTGATAACTCTACCGCCACCATCACCTTCCCTTCCACCCCCAAATAAAAATCTGATTTTCCTCTTGCATTAGTTTGGCCAAAATTCTTTCTTTCCTCCACAGCATTAAATTAATGGTCAAGTCATATTAATTCTACCTCCTTATTATATCTTATATCTATCCTCTCTTCTCTTTCCTGATTGCCTTACTCCTGCCTCATCACCCAAAAAAAAAAAACCCAGTGCCGTCGCATTTTTTTTTTTCTAGTGCCGTCGCATTAGATTCCTGTAAATGGTCTCTCTGTTTCCAGTCTTGGTTCTCCAAACTTACCCTTGACCCAGTTGACAAAGGGACTATAGCATGAAAATCTCATTGTGTAACAATCACCCTTCCCTTAAGCTTAAAATCTTTTAGTGTTTCTTTACTGCCTTTGAGATAAAGTCCTCAGTGTAGCCTTGAAGGTTCTCCATGGTCTGGCCCTTGCCTACCTCCCCAGCATTATTCCCTGTCTGCCACCATACTGCACCATATACTTCAGCCAGAACAAATTACTTAAAGCCATGATGCCTCTTATTTCTGTTCCTTTGTTCAAGCCACATACTCCATCTAAAATACCA
Source organism: Elephas maximus indicus (assembly GCF_024166365.1). Lineage (NCBI taxonomy): Eukaryota > Metazoa > Chordata > Mammalia > Proboscidea > Elephantidae > Elephas > Elephas maximus. The sequence goes on along the minus strand of NC_064823.1, from coordinate 105,665,480 downwards.
CCATCGGTCCTATCTACTTTCTCTAACCATGTAAATTTGAAGAATCCTTTTTTAATTATTGAGAATAAGACCAAAACTGCTTACTCTATAGAACCTTCCATACTTCTCTCCTCCAAAGGTAGAACTACCTACTCCTTCTTCAGTGCCTTTACTAACTGTGCAGACTTCAACCATGGTACCTAAAGGACTTCATTGTTACTACACTGGAAGTTCCTTAATGGCAGAGAGAGGTGCCTTAATTTGTCTTTTTATCCCCACTTAGAAATCTTCATAATTCTAGGTGATATTATATAAAAGCTAAGAAAAGCAAATTAAATGTATTACATGTATAAGTGCACTTCACAATACATCTATACCATTTCTTTTGGTAATTATAATCTGCTACAAATCTAGAAAGCAGCCCTGGTGGTGCAATGGTTAAGTGGTCAGCAGCTAACTAAAATGTTGCAGTTCAAACCCACCACCTAGCCACTCTGCAAGAGAAAGATGCGGCGATCTGCTCCTATAAAGATTACAGCCTAGGAGACCCTATGGGGCAGTTCTACTGTGTCACATGAGGTCGCTATGAGTGGAAATTGACTTGATGGCACCTAACAACAATAACAAATCTAGATACTGCTGTATTTTAGTGGGTGGCCCACATAACTGTTACTTCCCTAGTAAACCCCATAGTTGTAAGTATGGTCTGTTGAGTTCTATTGTGGCCATCGCAATGAATTATCAAACCCAGTAGAAAGTGCTGTGGGAGGGACGGTTGGTGTCAGAAGTGGTAAAGATGATGGAGAGAGTACGCATGTCTGGCCTCCACCTCATAGGAATCAGCCTTGCGCTGTTCATCTTGGTTCTCCTTGCCCCTTATGGGGTTGGAAGAGGTTAGATATCTTCCCCATGCCATGTTTACAGAGTAGAACTGCCCCATAGGGTTTCCAAGGAGCAGCTGGTGGATTCAAACTGCCAACCTTTTGATTTGTGCCGAATTCTTAACCACTACGCCACCAGGGCTCCAGGAATGCATATACTAAATTAAATATCAGTTTTCCTCACAAAGCAATAATCTAAATTGACATTATATGTTCAAATTTTCCTCGAATAGGTAAAAATGAATCCATTAATATCTAATTCCAAGAAATTTTATCATTACTGTCAGAATGAGAGCTAAGTATGACAGACACTTTTGGGGTGAAGGGGCTAGGGAGATATGAACGGCAGAAAGGAGGATGACATTAGTGGTGGCGTGAAAAGTATGGAATTAAGAGAGTATGGTATTTACTCACTCATAAAGAGAAATGAAGTCCTGATATACATGCCGTAATATAGATGAACCTTGAAAACATTATGCTGATCGAAATAAGTCAGTCACAAAAAGGCAAATATTATATGATCTCACTTAAATGAAATAAGCAAATATATAAAAACCAAAGATTATTAGTGGTTGTGGGGAGGGGAAGGGGGAAAAGAGGGAGTTTTTGCTTAGGAGGTACTGAGTTTATGTTAATGGTGATGGAACAATTCAGAAAAGGAAAGTGATAATGGTTGCACACATGAATAATATAATCAGTATCACTGAATTATACATGTACAAATTGTTGAATTGGCGAATGTTTTGTTGTGTATATTTTCACCACACTAAAAAAATTTTTTAAGAAAGGAGAGAATATGGCATAATAGATTGTTGTGCAGGGAGAAAGTGGTTTCCTGAAAACAGTTCTGACAAGTGGTAGGGGAACAGATGTGGTGTTGGGGGCTCAGGGGTAAGAATTTTTAACCCCAGAAGAACTATAAAATTTAAGACAGATCTCTTACATGAGGAAACAAGTTAAGGGCCTAATTACGGCATACGTGGTTCAAAGTATGAAGCTGGGCATAGGGCTAAATGTAGAAGCCGCAAATTAGAATTTGTGCACAGTGTAAGATTGTATAAGACCAAAACCAAGACAGACGTCAAGCTGAGCCACTAAGCTCACTGGCCCAGAGTGACTAGTACTCCCTAAGCAGGCTGAACCCTTACTTGAATGAAAAGTAGGCCCAGTTCCAGTGGCATCACTAGGAGGGCCCTGGGGGTGTAGAGCGCACTGGATGGCACTGTCCGAGGGGGTGGTACCAAAATGACTGTCTATAAAATTATTGTACAGTGTTTCAGTGGAAATCACTTTTTATAAAAACATCCCTGTAGTTAGTTATAACAACAAAAACCTCTTTTGTAAGCCCAGTTTACAAGTATCAATATACCTACAAGGCTAAAACTCTATGCTAATTTACTTTTTGAACCTTCTAATGTGCTCTGGTCAGAACTGTCATTATTACCCAATTACAATGATGCTTTGAATATTGTGGTTTCATCTGCACACAGTACAAGCATGCGTTGGTGTTCTTATAGTTGCTGATTTTGTCAAATTTTCTGGTGTTTCTAGCTGCAATATTATGACAATTAGTATTTGTAAACCTATATCAATAACTTTTTTGGGAATGAAGTAGTAATGAAAGGAAAAGAAGGAGTGATATATGGGAATTATGATTTGTAAGCAACATTATTATAAAAAGCATTTATAAGGATTCTGTATGGTCTGGTATGGGAGGAGGTCTTTGGGGGGAGGGAGGGGACACCGTGAGTTACCACAGTGAGTGACACCAACCCTCGTGCCGCCACAGCTTAAGAGGTATGATATATCCATTTATGCTGCATGATCCTTGATTGGATCCTTGTTAAAAAAATACATGTATTTATAAAACACATTTTGAAGTTAGTTGGGAAATTTGAGTAAGGGCTGGGTATTAGATGTATAGGGAGTTATTGTTAATTTTGTTAGGTGTGAGATATTATTGTGGTTACATAGAAAAATGTCCATATTTTTGAAGATACATATTGAAGTATATAGGACTAAAGCATCATGCTGTGTGTAATTTACTTTGAAATGGTTCTGCAAAAACACACACATAATTAAATTAGTATGACAAAATACTAATTGTTGAATCTAGGGGTTCTCATTTTATCATTCGTTCTACTTTTCTGTATGTTTGAAACTTTCCACAATAAAAAGTTTTCTTTAAATTAACTGTCAAGGAGTGCTTATTTTTCTAAGAAGTGTGACACGTTCTTTAAATTAGAAATGAAAATAATTTAAAATACCTAATTTAATTCCTGAAGCCAATGAATATCAAAAACTCTAAAGATCTGTATGCACGTATGTTTTGTTCCTTGAGTATTCTTTTTACATGCTTTACAGAATCTTAACATCAGAAATATATATTTTAAAACATTAGTATATACACATTTTGAGAAAATGCTATTGTTATTACCTGGATCTGTACAGATGAACTATAACCCACACATCTTCTTCTGCATTTGTGACTTCTTTCACGTACTGATTTCCAGAAATTTCTCTTAATTCCCCAAATTTTTGTTTTTTCTTAAGGGCTTTCCATTCTTGCAACCGCTTTTCTCTAATTAAAAAATGAAATTAAAATGCATTTAAAAACTCTTACATTCTTTAATTGTATTATGTTTTAGGTGTAAGTTTATGGCACAAATTAGTTTCTCATTAAAAAATTTATATATAAATTGTTTCGTGACATTGGTTGCAGTTCCTGCAATATGTCAGTACTGCTCCTCTTTCCCTTTACACCCTGGGTTCTCTGTGTCTAGACATCTTGGTTTCCTGTTCTTTCTTGTCTTCTTGTCCTTGCTTTTAGCTATGTGTTGCCCATTTGGTCTCATATACTTGGTTGAATTAAGAAGCACGTTCCCACGTGGGTTATTGTTTTATAGGCCTGTCTAATCTTTGGCTGAAAGGTAGACTCTGGGAGTGTGGCTTCAGTTCTGAGTTAACAGGGTGTCTGGGGGTCATAGTCTTGAGGGTTCCTCCAGGCTCTGTCTGATGAGTAAGTCAGGTCTTTCGTGAATCTGAATTTTGTTCTCCATTTTTCTCCCACTCTATCCAGAACCCTCTATTGTGATCCCTATCAGAGGGGTTGGTGGTGGTAGCCAGGCACCATCTAGTTCTTCTGGAAACAAACTGTTATATTCTTTTTTTTTTTTAATTTTTTAAAATAGTTTTTATTGTGCTTTAAGGGAAAGTTTACAAATCAAGTCAGTCTCTCACACAAAAACCCATATATACACCTTGCTACACACTCCCAATTACTCTCCCCCTAATAAGACAGCCTGCTCTCTCCCTCCACTCTGTCTTTTCGTGTCCTTTTCGGCAGCTTCTAAGCCTCTCCACCCTCTCATCTCCCCTCCAGGCAGGAGATGCCAACATAGTCTCAAGTGTCCACCTGATCCAAGAAGCTCACTCCTCACTAGCATCCCTCTCCAACCCATTGTCCAGTCCAATCCATGTCTGAAGAGTTGGCTTCAGGAATGGTTCCTGTCCTGGGGCAACAGAAGGTTTGGGGGCCATGACCCCCAGAGTCCTTCCAGTCTCAATCAGACCATTAAGTCTGGTCTTATGAGAATTTGGGGTCTGCATGCCACTGCTCTCCTGCTCCCTCAGGGGTTCTCTGTTGTGTTCTCTGTCAGGGCAGTCATCGGTTGTAGCCGGGCACCATCTAGTTGTTCTGGTCTCAGGACGATGTAGTCGCTAGTTCATGTGGCCTTTTCTGTCTCTTGGGCTCATAATCACCTTGTGTCCTTGGTGTTCTTCATTCTCCTTTGATCCAGGTGGGTTGAGACCCATTGATGCATCTTAGATGGCTGCTTGCTAGCGTTTAAGACCCCAGATACCACTCTTCAAAGTGGGATGCAGAATGTTTTGTTAATAGATTTTATTATGCCAGTTGACTTAGATGTCCCCTGAAACCATGGTCCCCAGACCCCTGCCCCTGCTATGCTGGCCTTCGAAGCATTCAGTTTATTCAGGAAACTTCTTTGCTTTTGATTAGTCCAATTGTGCTGACCTCCCCTGTATTGTGTGCTGTCTTTCCCTTCACCTAAAGTAATTCTTATCTACTATCTAATTAGTGAATACCGCTCTCCCACCCTCCCTCCCTCCCCCCTCGTAACCGCAAAAGAATGTTTTCTTCTCAGTTTAAATTATTTCTCAAGTTCTTATAATAGTGGTCTTATACAATATTTGTCCTTTTGCAACTGACTAATTTCACTCAGCATGATGCCTTCCAGGTTCCTCCATGTTATGAAATGTTTCACAGATTCCTCACTGTTCTTAATTGATGCGTAGTATTCCATTGTGTGAATATACCATAATTTATTTATCCATTCATCCGTTGATGGGCACCTTGGTTGCTTCCATCTTTTTGCTATTGTAAACAGTGCTGCAGTAAACATAGGTGTGCATATATCTGTTTGTGTAAAGGCTCTTACTTCTCTAGGATATATTCTAAGGGGTGGGATTGCTGGATCGTATGGTAGTTCTATTTGTAACTTTTTAAGGAAGTGCCAAATCGATTTCCAAAGTGGTTGTACCATTTGACATTCCCACCAGCAGTGTAGAAGTGTTCCAATCTCTGCACAGCCTTACCAACATTTATTATTTTGTGTTTTTTGGATTAATGCCAGCCTTGTTGGAGTGAGATGAAATCTCATTGTAGTTTTGATCTGCATTTCTCTAATGGCTAATGATCATGAATATTTCCTCATATATCTGTTAGCTACCTGGATGTCGTCTTTAGTGAAGTGTCTATTCATATCTTTTGCCTATTTTTTAATTTGGTTATTTGTCTTTTTGCAATTCAGTTTTTGCAGTATCATGTAGATTTTAGAGATCAGGCGCTGATCAGAAATGTCATAGTTAAAAACTTTTTCCCAGTCTGTACACGGCAGTGGGTGGGTGGAGGTAGTCTTTTTACTCTTTTGGTGAAGTCTTTGGATGAGCATAAGTGTTTGATTTTTAGGAGCTCCCAGTTATCTAGTTTTTCTTCTACGTTCTTTATAATGTTTTCTATACTGTTTATGCCATGTATTAGGGCTCCTAACATTGTCCCTATTTTTTCTTCCATGATCTTTATCGTTTTAGATTTTATATTTAGGTCTTTGATCCATTTTGAGTTAGTTTTTGTGCATGGAGTGAGGTATGGGTCTTGTTTCATTTTTTTGCAGATGGATATCCAGTTATGCCAGCACCATTTGTTAAAAAGACTGTCTTTTCCCATTTAACTGTTTTGGGGCCTTGCCAAATATCAACTGCTCCTATGTGGATAGATTTATGTCTGGATTCTCAATTCTGTTCCATTGGTCCATGTGTCTGTTGTTGTACCAGTACCAGGCAGTTTTGACAACTGTGGCGGTATAGTAAGTTCTAAAATCAGGTAAAGTAAGGCCTCCCACTTTGTTCTTCTCTTTCAATAATGCCTTATTTATCCGGGGCCTCTTTCCCTTCCGTATGAAATTGGTGATTTGTTTCTCCATCTCATTAAAGAATGTCCTTGGGATTTGAATCGGAATTGCATTAAATATATAGATTGCTTTTGGTAGAATAGACATTTTTATAATATTAAGTCTTCCTATCCATGGGCAAGGTATGTTCTTCCACTTGTGTAAGTCTCTTTTGGTTTCTTCCAGAAGTGTATTGTAGTTTTCTTTGTATAAGTCTTTTACATCTCTGGTAAGATTTATTCCTAAGTATTTTATCTTCTCGGGGGCTACTGTAAATGGCATTGATTTGGTAATTTCCTCTTCGATGTTCTTTTTGTTGGTGTAGAGGAATCCAACTGATTTTTGTATGTTTATCTTGTATCCTGATACTCTGCTGTACTCTCCTATTAGTTTCAGTAAACTGTTATATTCTTAAGGTCATTCTCACATACAGTAAAAATTTGGGGTATCCTCTAATACCACACATATAAAATATTTTAAACAATGATAGAATGGCCTTAGAAGGCCAATTTTTCTATGGAAATTTGTGTTGTCATGCATATCGTAAAGTATAAATTCACAACTATTTCATATGTATTTTTAATCTAAGACTAGACTTTAATCATTGTTATAGGGAGTTTATTCATACATAGGTTAAATATTTAGGTAGACTATCCATAATAACAATAATCAAAACAATCCATTGCCATTGAGTCAATTCTGACTCATAGCGACCCATAGGACAGAGTCAAGCTGCCCCGTAGCGTTTCCAAGGAGTTGCTGGTGAATTTGAACTGCTGACCTCTTGGTTAGCAGCTGAGCTTTTAGCCACTGTGCCACCAGGGCTCCATAATAACAATAGCTAACATTTATTGAGTGCTTACTATGCTGCCAGAAAATGTTTTAGTGCATTAATTACATCAACTAATTTAATCCTGGCAAAAACAAATCTGATACTATTATTATGGCCATTTTACATGCTCTTAACTACCATGATGTTAAGCTGACCTTCAGTCCAAAGCCTTTGTGAATAAATGTAATTACTTTGTATAAATATAAATAGATAGTAGAGGAGAGTGATTAAGAGCTTGGACTCTAAGGTCAGACTAAACTGAGTCCAAACACCAGCTCCATCACTTATTAGCACTATGATCACAGGCAAGTTATTTATCTAAGCTTCCAATTTTCCCTACCTGTAAATAAGGATAATACTACCTACATGCATTTTTTTTTTTTTTTTTACATGCATGGGACTGTTGGTGATTAAATGATATAATACATGTAAATTTCTTGGCAGGGTGCCTGACACATAGTGAGCGTTCAATAAATGTTAGTTATTTATTCTTGGTAATCATTCATCCATTGTTGTTCGCTGCCATCAAGCCAGCCTCTGATTCATGGCAACCCTGTGCACAACAGAACCAGATCATTGTGATCCATAGGTTTTCCTTGGCTAATTTCAGAAGTATATCACCAGGTCTTTCTTAGTTTGGAAACTTTGCTGAAACCTGTTCAGCATCATAGCAACATGCAAGTCTCCACTGACAGACAAGTGGTGGCTGTTCTTGAGGTACATTTGTCAGGAATCGAGCCGGGGTCTCCCACATGGAAGGCGAGAATTCTACCACTGGACCACTACTGCTTACCAATCATTCATCCATCTAAACCAAACCAAACCCACTGCCGTCGAGTCGATTCCAACTCAGAGCAACCCTATAGACAGAGTAGAACTACCTCACAGAGTTTCCAAGGAGCGCCTGGTAGATTCGAACTGCCAACATTTTGGTTAGTAGCTGTAGCACTTAACCACTACGCCACCAGGGTTTCCAATTCATCCTTAAAAAAAAGAGATCCTTAAAAAAATTTGTCAAACAACTTTCTCAAAATTTACCTATTTTGATGATTTAGTTGTTGAATGTTTGGATTCCTGAAGCAAACCTAAACAGCTTCTGACATGTCTACAAGTTTCTTAACATTCACTGATTCTACAGTTCTAAATTAGCTGGGGCCCTTACCCTCCTTCTCTCTCTGGCCTTACTTCACATGTTAAAAACATGTCAAGTGAAATTCCTCGCTTTACATAGCAAGTAATCAAAGCAAAATCCAAGCCGGAGGAAAATGCCAAGGATAGTAATCCAGGTCCAGGGCCCTCTCATAGTTTTCCAATTGAAGTCCTTCAAATTTACCTCCTCTGGTACAGCTATTTAGAACCTGCGGTTACTCCAAAGATCTTTCGGGAGTCCTAGTTTGATTGCAATAAATATTCAACAGAACTGTCATTGATTTCCTTCAATCTTATTTTATCACTTAATATCTTGCAGTGATTTCTAAGTTTTTGTTCCAGTGGTGGAACCATATCCTATTTAGTGGTGCAATTATAAACTCTTCTCTCTTGCTTCCTCTCCTCTTCTCCTCCTTCAACTGCTCTTTGTTATTTCAATGGTATTTGGGGAGGAGAGAGACGTAAACACATAGGTTAGTTTTGCTACCAAGAAGTCATAGAGTGTTCAGTGGCTTGCTATGTTCACCTAACAATCATATCACTTGGGATTCAGTTGCATAAGCAGAAAGGAGCTTTATATGGGGAATTAAGTGCTTACAAACTCAACAGAAAGAAGGAGCAACCTGTAGGCTGGGCTACCAGGGATGATTCCCAGAACAACATTGCAAAACTGGTCTGCCAAGGGAATAGCTTTCTTTGCCACAATCCAGAAACTGGGGAATCAGGAACTACTGTTCCAATTCTTGGCCCTAGTATCTATCGCACTACCCTGAGAATCAGGAAGCCGGTATAACAACTGTTGCCTCAAGAACCCACCTCTGTAGCAACAATCTGAGGGAGAATAATTGCTGCCAGAAAAATGGCTCTAAAACTATGATGCAAATGCTAGATATGTACCAGCAAAATGGATGCTTTGTGTGCTACCACCTCTTCCTCCACTTAATTTAGTTCTGAATTCAAGACTTTTGTGAATGTATCCCATAGCATCTAAATCACATTCACTGCCCTTGCTGCAAAGGACTCCGGGAGCCAATTTAGCATATCTGCCACAAAAATATGTTTATGTATAGATTTTTCTTCATCTTTTTAGCTATAAGTTTCTCAACTGATTCAGTTATAAAAATAGCTAATTATCTATACAATAGCATTTTGTCTTTTCTTTTTGAATATTATATTTATCTTTTTCTTGATTTAAGGCACCATCTAGGACCTATGATTTGACATTCAGTAGATCCTGTCTTTTTCTCAACTTTTATAATAGCATTTCATGTTGGTTAAAGTCTTTTTCAAGTAAAGTTCCTTTATTCTAGCTTGCTAATCTTTTTTTTAAAACACAGTTTCTAGTCAATTTATTTTTACTTTTGTCAAAAACCTAAATTGCTTAGAGAAACACCAAAAATTAGTGTAAGAGAATATATTTATTGTGAGTAGATAACGATTTGAAATGGGCAGTGTCAGTTCAAACAACATAAAGGAAAGGTGCTCCAAATAGAGGACAGCAAAGGCAAGTTATATAGGTCATTGTTATGTTAATTTCAAGAGCATCAGAGCACTGAGCAGGTTATAGAAACCGTCAATAAGGACATGCCGTACATTCTAAAAAAGCCTCTAGTAAGATCCTGAAGTTTCTGCACATAGATAATTTTCCAAAAGAACCCAATGTCTAAGGCCAAATGATCTCTAGTAAGCTGCTTACTAAGCTATTGTTTGACCTGAAGGTGACTCCAGTGAACCAGTTCTCTCAAGGTTCAAAAGGACACCCAAGGGCAGATGGCCTGGGTGGGTCACCCCAATTCCATGAACCCACAAACGTGGATTCCAGGAGAATCAAAATGATTTTGTCACTTTAAATGAGCAATTTGCTTTAAATCAGCACTGTCAAGATGACTGCAGAATTTCCTCTTCTGAAGAACAAGTAAAATTTTAAAGGTTACAGGTTCATTTGTTCTTAGATCCAAAGTGACAACAGAGAAATGAAAACAATGTCATAATTTGGTGGCAAATAGAATTGGACTTTCAATGTGGAATATACTAAGTAAAGGAGCTTCTATGTATGGTATCTCTTTTTGACCTCTGTGGCAGAGACTGGTTGAGTGGTCATCAATCTAGCTTTCTCTTCCTACGCTCCTAAGAAGACTGCATTTACCAGCTTCTGTGGCAGTTAAATTAGAGCCATGAGACTGGTTTATGGCCAATGGAACATATAAAAGTGACCTATATCATTTCTATCACCCATCCCTAAAGATACCATGCCATCTTTGACCTTGTCTCTCTGATCCACACTGCTGAAGATAAAGGAGTCTTTGATGATGTAGCCCCTAATGAAAAGAGCCTTGATTCTTACTCATTGACTGGAGGAAAGCTGCTTAGGAAAATTGTAGGATACACATCATGTATAAATAAGAAACTTTTATTGTGTTAAAGCATTGAGATTTTGGAGTTGTTAAAGCAACTAGCATTAATTACCTGAATGGAGTCTGACACAATTTATTATATCAATAGACTGCTATCATGGAAACATCCTTGCATTCCTTGGATAAATCCTACTTAGATTACATATTATTTTTTAGAACACTGTTTAATTTGCTAATATTGTATTCAAGATTTTCGCACGTACGTATCAAAAGTGAGATTGGTCTATACCAATGTTTTTCAAGTTGGTGCATATGGAAATCCAATATGAGAATCACCTGGGTAATAACTAAAATCACATATTCCTGGGACTCAATACAAACTTACTGAATGTAGGTAGTCCCAAGCTTATGATGTATTTCAGTTATGACAAACTGTACTACAACTGTCCTTTTTTCACAGTGTGGGTATTTTTTGTTTATATAATATGTATGTATTAAAATATATCTGTAAGTTTATATGTAATGTTTCCAACCCCCAAAGACAAGATTGGATTTATAAAGATACTGATTTTAAAAAAAGGCAATAATAATGAAAACTAAAAAAAAAAAAAAAAAATGAGGTATTCAACTTATGCCAGAACTGACTTATGACAGAGTTGTTGGAATAGAACCCTGCAGTAAGTTGGGAACTATTTGTATTATATTTTGGTGCTGGTCTGAGAAATATGCACTTTAACTTTATATTACGGACAATTATTATCATATACAAAAGTGAAAGGGGATAGTATAATGACCCTATGTCTCCTCCATTAATAATTTCAATTCATGGCCATTCTTTTACCTCTATCCTCATCACTTTGAAGCAAGTACAAGATATCATTTTACTTTATTTCATTTCATCACATACCTCTAAAAGATGATTATTTAAAATATTTAATCATAAAACACAAGTACACCTGGAACGGTATTTCCTTGACATAATGAAATATCCTATTAGTGTTCAAATAACACTCTTATCTCCACTTTTAAAAGTTTGTTTATTTGAAAGAGGATATTAATAGGATTTAAGCATTACAAGTAGTTGTTACATCTCCTAAAACTCATTTAATCCACAGATTTCCTTCCATTGTTTGTTTCCTTATACAAATTTATTTGAAGGAAACTAGATTGCTTGTCCCAAAGAGTTTCCCACAGTCTGAATTTTGCTGACTGAATCTCTATGAACTCAATCAACATGAGAAATCTACATTTTTAATAAGTATCCAAGTGATTATTTTGACCTTTCAGAACTCTACCTAAGTCTATTGTTTTTTTCTCTTCTAGACTTGGCTGCTTGTGATAATAGGATTATCCAGGTGCCATGGAGTGCCATGGAGTGGCTTCCAACTTGATGTGACTCTATGTACAACATAAGGAAACACTGCCCAGTCCTGTGCCATCCTCATGATCATTGTTATGCTTCAGCCCATTGTTGTAGCCACTGTGTCAATCCATCTCATTTAGGGTCTTCCTCTTTTTCACTGAACCTCTATTCTACCAAGCATAATGTCCTTCTCAGGGAATGGTCCCTCCTGATAACATATCCAAAGTATGTGAAACAAAATCTCTCTATCCTTGCTTATAAGGAACATTCTGCCTGTACTTCTTCCAAGGCAGATGTGTTAGTTCTTTTGGCAGTCCACGGTATAGTGAATATTCTTTGCCAACACCGTAATACAAAGACATTGATTCTTCATCAGTCTTCCTTATTCACAGTCCAGCTTTCACATGCATATGAGGCGATTGAAAACACCATGGCCTGGGTCAGGAGCACCTTAGTCGTTAGAGTGACATTTTGCTTTTTAATACTTTAAAGAAGTCTTCTGCAGCAGATTTGCCCAAATACAATGTCCCATTTGTCATACGAAGAAGAATGGGGCATAAGGTTTGAAAGAAGACTCATTAACAACCTGCAATATGCAGATGACACAACCTTCCTTGCTGAAAGTGAAGAGGGCTTGAAGAACTTACTGATGAAGGTAAAAGACCACAGCCTTTAGTATGGACTACACCTCAACATAAAGAAAACAAAAATCCTCACAACTGGACCAATAAGCAACAATATAATCAACGGAGAAAATAGTGAACTTGTAAAGGATTTCGTTTTACCTGGATCCACAATCAACACCCATGGAAGCAGCAGTTAAGAAATCAAAAGACTAAAGTGCGCTTGACCCAAGTCATGGTGTTTTCAATTGCCTCATAAGCTTGTGAAAGCTGAACAATGAATAAGGAAGACTGAAGAAAAATTGACGCTTTTGAATTGTGGTGTCCACAAAGAGTACTGAATATACCATGGACTGCCAAAAGAACAAACAAATTTGTTGAAGAAATACAACCAGAATGCTCCTTAGAAGCAAGGGTGGTGAGACCATGGCTCACATACTTTGGACATGTTATCAGGAAGGATCAGTCCCTGGAGAAGGACATCATGCTTGGTAAAGTAGAGGAAAACTAGGAAAACCCTCAACAGGATGGATTGACACAGTGGCTGCAAGAATTGGCTCAAGCATAGCAGTGATTGTGAGGACAGTACAGGACAGGGCAGTGTTTTGTTCTGTTGTACATAGGGCTGCTATGAGTCAGAACTGGCTCGATGGCACCTAACAACATAAGATTAAATAATTATGATGAAAGGATACTACCTGATGCACACCTTTCCTGACTTTAAATCATGCACTGTCCCCTTATTCTGTTTGAACGGCTGCCTGCTGGTCTAAATACAGGTTCCCCATGAGCACAATTAAGTGTTCTGGAATTCCCATTCTTCGCAATGCTATCCATCATTTATTATTATCCACACAGTGGCATGCCTTTGCATAGTCAATAAAACACAGGTAAACATCTTTCTGGTATTCTCTGCTTTCAGCCAATATCCATCTGACATCAGCAATGATATCCCTGGTCCCATAAAAAAAAGCTCTTCTGAATTTGGCTTGAATTTCTGGCAATTCCTTGTCAGTGTACTGCAGCAACTGCCTTTGAATGACCTTCAGCAAAATTTTACTTGCGTGTGCTATTAATGATCTTGTTTGATAATTTCCCCATTTGGTTGGATCACCTTTCTTTGGAATGCGTACAAATATGGATCTCTTTCAGTTGGTTGGCCAGGTAGCTGTCTTCCAAATTTCTTGGCGTAGATGAGTGAGCACCTCCAGTGCTGCATCAATTTGTTGAAATATCTCAGTTGCTATTCTGTTAATTCCTGGAGCCTTATTTTTCACCAATGCCTTCAGTGCAGCTTGGACCTCTTCCTTCAGTACCATCGGTTCTTCATCATATGCTACCTCTTAAAATGGTTAAATATTGACAAATTCTTTTTGGTATGGTGACTCTGTGTATTCTTTCCATCTTCTTTTGATGCTTCCTGTGTCATTTAGTATTTTCCCCATAGATCCTTCAATATTGCAACTCAAGGCTTGAATTTTTTCTTCAGTTCTTTAAGCTTGAGAAATGCAGAGCATGTTTTTCCCTTTTGGTTTTCTATCTCCAGGTCTTTGTACATTTTATGATAATACTTTACTCTGTCCTCTCAAGCCACCCTTTGAAATCTTATGTTCAGTCCTTTTACTTCCTCATTTCTTCCTTTTGCTTTAGCTGCTCGAAGTTCAAGAGCAAGTTTCAGAGTCTTCTGACATCTATTTCAGTCTTTTCTTTCTTTCCTGTCTTTTTAATGACCTCTTCATGTATGATGTCCTTGATGTCACACCACAACTCGTCTGGTCTTTGGTCACTAGTTTTCAATGCATCAAATCTATTCCTGAGATGATCTCTAAATTCAGGTGGGATATACTCAAGGTCGTATTTTGGTTCCCGTGGACTTGTTCTAATTTTCAACTTCAACTTGAACCTGCAATGTGAGCAATTGATGATCTGGTCTACAGTCAGACCCCTGGCATTGTTCTGACTGATGATACTGAGCTTTTCCATCGTCTCTTTCCACAGATATAAATTTGATTCCTGTGTGTTCCACCTGACTAGGTCCATGTGTATAGTCGCCGTTTATGTTGTTGAAAAAGGGTATTTGCAATGAAAAAGTCTTGTAAAATTCTATCATGCGATCTCTGGTATCGTTTCTAACACTAAGGCTATATTTTCCAACTACCAACCCTTCTTTGTTTACAGCTTTTGCATTCCAGTTGCCAGTAATTATCAATGCATCTGGATTGCATGGTTGATCAATTTCAAATTCTGCAGAAGTTGGTAAAAATCTTCAATTTCTTCATCTTTGGGATTAGTGGTTGGTGTATAAATTTGAAAAACAGTCATGTTAACTGGTCTTCCTTGTAGGCATATGGATATTATCCTATCATTGACAGCATTGTACTTCAGGATAGGTTTTGAAATTTTCTTTTTGACCATGGACATGACACCATTCCTCTTCAGTGTGTCATTCCTGGAATAGTAGGCCATATGATTGTCTCATTCAAAATGGCCAATACCAGTTCATTTCAGCTAAGGCCTCTGATACTGATGTTTATGTGTTCCTTTTCATTTTTGACAATGTTCAATTTTCCTGGATTCATACTTCACACATTCTACATTCTGATTACTAATGGATGCCTGCATCTGTTTCTTCTCATTTTGAGGATTGTATTTGGGATATTAAAAAATTAGTAATCTTTCTATCTTTATAAGAACATGGGGATCTATCTGTCTTTGAAAGTTGGGAAAATTCAGCTATAAAATTATATTTTAGGGGGTTGTTGTTGTTAGATGCCATCGAGTTAGTTTGGACTCACAGCAACTCTATATAGAACAGAATGAAACACTACCTGGTCCTGTGTCATCCTCACAGTTGTTATGCTTGAGCCCATTGTTGCAGCCACTGTGTCAGTCCATCCTATTGAGGGTCTTCCTCTTTTTTGCTGACCCTCTACTTTACCAAGCATGATGTCCTTCTCCAGGGACTGATCCCTCCTGGTAACATGCCCAAAGTATGTGAAATGCAGTGTCACCATCTTTGCTTCTAAGGAACATCCTGGCTGTACTTCTTCCAAGACAGAATTTTGTTCTTTTGGCAGTCCATGGTATATTTAACCTCCCTCACCAACACCATAATTCAAAGGTGTCGGTTTTTGGGGTAGACTATTTTAAATCATGCTGTTCTACATATTATTGATTCAGTACTGAAAATTTACATTCTCTTTAAAAATTCATGTTTCATCTAGATATAAATTTGTCCTGGAATAAAGTTTACATATTCTTTTATCATTTTTTAAAAATCAGCTTCATATCTGTACTTATTTCACTTTTTTACCCTACTGCTATTTAGCTCTTCTCTCCTTTTATCTTGATCTGGACTGAGAAAACTTACCTAACTACACAGTTCTCTCAAAGAACCTACTACTTAAAAAAAAAAATCTACTATTAATTAATTAATTTTATTTTAAATGCTCTTTCTCTGGATTCTGCAGTTATTTAAATAGATTATGAATAAAATGCTTAATTAACTTATTCTCAATCTTTTTTACCTAAATAAATGTATTTAGTGATATTAATTGTCCTCCAAGTATCAATTAGGTAATGCTCCCTAGTTTTTAAAAAATCAGCTTTATTGATACATAATTTACATACAATAAAATACAGTTATTTAAGTTCAATGAATTTTCACAAATGTATATCATCACAATCAAGATAGAAAATGGCATCCAAAAAATTTCCCCCATGAGTTTTTGCGGTCAATATCCCCTGCCACTGGCCCCAGGAAACAACTTATCTGTTTTCTTTTTACTTTTGTCCTTTTAAAAATTTTATAATGTAATGTCCCACATCTGGCTTCTTTCACTCAGTATAATGTTTTTGAAATTCACCAATGTTATTGTGTGTATCAGTAGTTTGCTTACTTTTATTACAGAGTAGTATTCCATTTTATGAATACACTGTTGTGGTTGTTATTGTTAGGTGCCGTTTAGTTGGTTCCGACTCATAGCGACCCTACGCACAACAGAATGAAACACTGCCTGGTCTTGGACCGTCCTCACAATTGTTGCTATGCTTGAGCCCATTGTTGCAGCCACTGTGCCAGTCCATCTCATTGAGGGTCTCCCTCTTTTTCACCAACCCCGTACTTTACCAAGCATGGTGTCCTTCTCCAGGGGCTGATCCCTCCTGATAACATGTCCAAAGAATGTAAATACGTTCACTACAATGTGCTTATTCATTCACCTGGTAATGGACTTTTGGGCTACTCTCAGTTTTCGGCTATTACGAATATTCATGTATAAGTCTTTGGGTCAACATGTATTTTTATTTCTCTAGGGTAAATCCCAGGAATTCAATTTCTGAATCATATATTAAAAGAATAGTTAACTTTTTAAGAAACTGCCAGATTGATAAGTAGTTGTTACATCTTTTTTTTTCTGACTTGATCTTAGAAGAGTTCTAGTTCCTCCACAATCTTTTTTGTTTTTAATTGTGATGTAAATTACATACCATAAATGAAAAGCTTTTAAAATGTACAACTCTGTGATGTTTTAAAAATAATAACAAAGTTGTACAACCATTACCATCTAATTCCAAAACATTTTCATCACACCAAAAAGAAACCCAGTGAGCTTCTGTTAAGGGTGGTGGGAAAATTTGGAAATGAGTAATGTTAATGGTTGTACAACATGATCAACATAACTAATGTCACTGAATTTTACATGTAAAGAATGTGGAAAAGGCAAAGATTTGTTACATATATATTTATCACAATAAAAAAGGAAAAAAAAACCCAGTATTTATTAACAGTCACTCCCTATACCCCCTCCCGTTAGCCCATAGCAAGCCCCAAGAGACAGCCCACATCTCTATGGATTTGCCTATTCTGGACACTTCATATGAATGGAAAAATACAATATGTGGCCTTTTGTGTCTGGCTTCTTTCATTTAGCATAATGTTTTCAAGGTCCATCCATGTCGTAGTATATATCAGTGTTTATTTTTATGGCTGAATACACTCATGCGTTGGTCAGTTTGTTATACTGTGGAGGCTTGCATGTCACTATGATGCTGGAAGTTATGCCTCTGGTATTCAAATACTAGCAGGGTCACCCATGGTGGACAGATTTCAGCTGAGCTTCCAAAGACAGGAAAGAAAGAAAAGAACACAATGGATATCAGGAGACTCTGAAACTTGCTCTTGAACATTGAGTAGCTAAAGCAAAAGGAAGAAATGATGACGTAAAAGAGATGAGCAGAAGATTTTGAAGGGCAGCTCAAGAAGACAAAGTATTATAATGAAATGTGCCAATACCTCGAGTTAGAAAACCAAAGGTAAGAACACACTAGGCATTTCTCAAGCTGAAAGAGCCGAAGGAAAAATTCAAGCCTCTTCTCAAAATATAAAAGGATTCAACAGGAAAAATATTAAATAACGTGGGAAGCATCAAAAGAAGATGGAAGGAATACACAGAGTCACTGTATCAAAAACGATTGGTCAATGCTCAACTATTTCAGGAGGGAGCATATAATCAAGAACCGACAGTACTAAAGGAAGAGGTCCAATTTGCACTGAAGGCATCAGCGAAAAACAAGGCTCCAGGAACTGACGGAATACCAGTTGAGATGTTTCAGCAAACAGATGCAGCTTTGGAAGTGCTCACTTATCTATGCCAAGAAACCTGGAAGACAGCTACCTGGCCAACTAACTGGAAGAGATCCGTGTTTGTGCCTATTCCAAAGAAAGGTGATCCAACAGAATGCAAAAATTATCAAACAATGTCATTAATATCACACGCAAGTAAAATTTTGCTGAAGATCATTCAAAAGCCGCTGTAGCAGTACACTGACAGGGAATTGCCAGAAATTCAAGCTGAATTCAGAGAAGGACATGGAACCAGGGGTATCATTGCTGATGTTGGATGTATCCTGGCTGACAGCAGACAATACCAGAAAGATGTTTACCTGTGTTTTATTGACTATGCTAAGGCATTTGACTATGTAGACTGTGTGGATTATAACAAATTATGGATAACATTACAGAGAATAGGAATTCTGGAACACTTACTTGTGCTCATGAGGAATCTGTACATGGATCAAGAGGCAGCTGTTCAAACCGAACAAGGGGATACCGCATGGTTTAAAATCAGGAAAGGTGTGCGTCAGGGCTATATCCTTTCATCATACCTATTCGATCTGTATGCTGAGCAAATAATCTAAGAAACTGGACTATATGAAGAAGAACAGGGCATCAGGATTGGAGGAAGACTCTTTTAACAACCTCAGTTATGCAGATGACACAACCTTGCTTGCTGAAAGTGAAAAGGACTTGAAGCACCGACTGATGAAGATCAAAGACCACAGCCTTCAGTATGGATTACACCTCAACATAGAGAAAACAAAAATCCTCACAACTGGACCAATAAGCAACATCATGATAAACGGAGAAAAGATTGAGGTTTTTAGGGATTTCATTTTACTTGGATCCGCAATCAACACCCATGGAAGCAGTAGTAAACAAATCAAAAGTCACATCGCATTGGGCAAATCGGCTGCAAGACACCTCTTTAAAGTGTTGAAAAGCAAAGATGTCACCTTGAAGACTAAGGTGCGCCTGACCCAAGCCACAGTATTTTCAGTCACCTCATATGCTCGCGAAAGCTGGACAATGAATAAGGAAGACCGAGGAAGAATTGATGCCTTTGAATTGTGGTGTTGGCTGAGGATACTGAACATACCATGGACTGCCAAAAGAATGAACAAGTCTGTCTTGGAAGAAGTGCAGCCAGAATGCTCCTTAGAAGCAAGGATGGCAAAATTGCATCTCATATACTTTGGACATGTTATCAGGAGGGATCAGTCTCTGGAGAAGGACATCATGCTTGGTAAAATAGAGGGTCAGTGAAAAAGAGAAAGACCCTCAGTGAGATGGACTGACACAGTGGCTGCAACGATGGGCTCAAGCAAGCATAGCAACAATTGTGAGGATGGCGCAGGACCGGCAGCGTTTTGTTCTGTTGTACATAGTTGCTGTGAGTGGGACCTGACTGGATGGCACCCAACAACAACAACCATACTTATGACTACAGACTTATTGTAGCCAAAAAGGATACAAATGAAGAGACGCATAGGGTGACGTTTTGGAGGTTTCCCAATGCCAAGCTTCCTTGCCCAAGGGACATGCTAACCTCCACAGAGCAGATGTTCTCACCAAGGAGAAAGCCCTCTGAGCCTCCATTGTTCAGGGGATTTTATCAGCCTGTCTTGCATGATAGGCTAAATCATGCCTCCTGAGACTAGTTTTTATTGTCCTCCCAGGTGAGTCTTTTCTGGTCTGGCCAGCATAAATTCTCAGGTGTGATTTAGTAATCCCAGACCAAGGCACCCCAATTGCTCCAAGGGTTATTTTTCTGGAGCCAAGGAAAAAGGCCACCTTACTTAGAGTAAAACTAAGTTCTATACACCACACGATTTTTCAGTTATGCCTGTTTGTTCCCGAGAGCCTTTTGATACATACTTCTCTTTGTGATTGCCATCTCATATTTCTTTAAGCATTTAATACAGAGTTTGTCTATACTTTTTTTCTGACAACTACACTGTCTATAATCCTCGGGAAACTAATTTCTGCTCTCACCTATTTGCCTTATTGTGCATTTAATGAATCTTTAATTGTGAGTTCATTAAATGATCTTCATTAGTAGAAGTCCTTGGGCTTAAGTGGAAAACTTTCCTCCCAAGAAGGTTTGCTTCTACTTCCTCAGGGAGCCAGGAGGTACCTATTATTTAAAGCCTTGTGCCTTCTAAGGATGTTGGCTTAACGCAGTGTTCTTGGCTCAGTGTCCCTACTTTTCTACTGGACTATGATTCAAAATCCTGAAAGCAATGCTGTCATTGGCATCTGCCCTCACAGCAACCCCGCCTCGCTCGTTAGTTTTGGGGAGTAGTTAGCAAACTCATCTATCGCTGTGAGACTGACAATATCCTCAAGGAATGTGTCTTATGCAGGATATAATTATTCTATAGAAACTATAAAAGACATCATGCTAGAAAGAGAATCATGGCCCTCTTTTTGTTGACTTTTTATTGATATTTTCTGCTTTACTCATATATAGCTTGATGAAGTTCTGCCATATGTTACTGGTAAATTTTCTATTTAAACAAAGGTAAAATTTTAAGAAAAATAATGAAGCCATTCTATCTCATGTAAAGGCAGTTAGTTTTAAAATGTCACTTAAAAATTAGCCCGCTTTGTTCTATCTATTCTGTAGACAAAATAGGATTTGTTCTTAGTTTTATCCTTAAAATACTTCTCCATTCAAAAATTCAAAAGTAATCCAAATGAATCACTATACCTATATATTTCAATAGCTCGCATATCTTCATCATCGAATTCATCTTCAGCTTCTTTCAACTGTGCGAGGTTCATCCTTTCATATGGTTTAACTAAAAAACACAAATTGGTGTATAATTGAATTGCTTAAAAACTATTTTTACTTTACAGTTACATATACTTAAAAATAGTATCTTATATAAATGGAAATTAAGAATATCTTTAAGCAAACCTGAAACAGCCAGAAAATAGCTTTATATGTTGAAAAACTACAATATTAAAGTGTTATCACTTTCTTAAAGTTTACAGAACTGGCAGGGTACGTTTAAAAGTAGATGTGAAAATCAATTAGACCCCATAAATTTAGCTTTCTCCGCATGCCTGGAAACCTTGACAAATGATACTATATAGAATTATCTAAATGAAGGCAGTCATGAGGTAGAGGAATATGCTGATAGAAAAAAAGCTTAGGAGGTTAGAATTAATGTTATTTCAGCTATTATTAACTAGCATGTGACTTTCAACATGTAATTTAGTCATTTTAGGTATCAGCATCCTAATTTTAAAATTATGTGTGGGGTTTAAATTAAATGATTTTAATGTCCTCTCTCCTAAGTTCATGCAGTATACTATCACTATCATAACTGTATTGTCCTCTTCATCCAGCCCATCAAATGTACAACTATACCCATTGCTTCTTTCTGTAAACGTAAAACCATTTCTTCAATTTCATCTTCTGGTTCTTCTTTTGGAGGAAGAATGCCAAAGTCTCTTAAAATTTCATTCCATTCGGTATCTTCATTTGGATCCTATATAGAAAAACATAAGAAAATTTATTAACATAGTTGGGCATTTTAATATGTATGTGTAAAACTGACATGTGGCACTTCCAAGTATGCAATTATTCATGAACTCTAGCAATAACTATATAATTAGTTTCAAAGACTAGAGTAAATTGGCCTACTCTCCCCCGTTTCCTAGCATTAATGGGACTAAATACTTTGATAAACAAGGTACGTCCTCTACCCTCAAAATATACTGAGAAGCTTAGTGAAAAATCAATTTAGAACATACATATCAAATATTAAGAGAGTAAACTCCTAAGTTACAGAAGATTTTCAGATGACTATAGTGGCTAAAACCAATTCACATCATGTACAAATGGCATTTGTTTCTCCTTCTGTGTAAGCATTCAAGACCTCTAAATGAACTTGTTTCTATTTTCAGCTATGTAGCTTTGTGTGACTGTCACCATGGGTTAAATCTTAGAAGATGCCAGGAATCTTTTCACCGTTCAATTTCTGTCTAACCATCATTTGTTTCTATGAAAGTTTGTCCTGTTTTCCTTGTGATCTTTTTGCTACTTTTCCAGAACCTGTCTGACACCTATTAAGTATTGTCTGTTTAACCTGTTGTCCATATTCTCTGATATTTCCAGAGGAAGAAAGAACTTAATTATATACATGAGTGGATACTGTGGGAAAGAGAGTCTAAGATGGTCTTGAGGAATCTCCAACTACTGGTATTCACAGCCTTGTGTAATCCCACCTCCGTCAGCATGAGTGGTAGCTGTGACTTACTTCTAACCAAAAGAATATGGCAAAGGTGAAATAATGTCATTTCTGTGATTATATTCCATACTATTGTAATTTCCATCTTGCTAGCAAACTCTCACTGGCTTTGATGAAACAAGCTGCCGTGTTGTCAACTGACCTATGGAAACGCTTGTGTGGCAAGGAACTGAGGGCAGCTTCTGGCCAATAGCCAGCTAAGAGCTAAAGTTATCAAACATCCTAAGAAGAACTGAATCCTGCCAGCCACAATGTATTTAAGCTTGAAAGTGTATCCTTCCTCTGTTGTGCCTTTAAATAAGATCCCAACTCTTACTGACACCTTGATTGCAACCTTGTGGAAAACCCTAAAATGACATGGCAAAACCATGCCTGGATTCTTGACCCACAGAAACTACGGGATAATAAAATGTTGTTTTAAGCTACCAGATCTGTGGTAATTTCTTATGCAGTAATGGATAATTACTATAAATACCATATCATTTCTCCTTTCTATTCTTTGGCCAGTTTTTTCTCTTTCCCCACTGGGTCTTTTAATGGTGTCTCTATCCAAGTGGTTTCCCGATTCTCATTCTTACTATAACTCTAATAACAATTGCAAGTCACCACCATCAAGTGTTCTGCTTTTGGTAAAAGAAAACTTGATAACTTGCATCAACCTCCCTGCTCAGTTGATGCAAGTTATCAAGTTTTCTTTTACCAAAAGCAGAACACTTGATGGTGTTAATTCAGTACAATTAGAAAAACTGGAAAAAGATAGATAAAAATCAATCTGAAGGCACTGGAGATTCATCAAGGCAGTGAAAAGAATTATAAAGAGACAAGATCTTGCAGGAAAAGGAGACCTAGAGAAAGGAGCTCTGCATTTGGGGCCACTCCCCTGGGATCAACTGCCAATTCTGGAGGAGGCCCAGAGGCTGAGAAATTGAGCAAAGCTCTACAAATCTGAGCACAGTGACTAAAGACAGAAATCAGTAAGAAGGAAATAACTAGAGGATCATCATGTATTTGGTACTTAAAAAACTTCTAAACAACCCACAAGTGAAAGAAGAAATTACATGGGCATTACAAGGGGTTAGGAACTGAATAACAATAAAATTACATTTCAAAACAATTTAGCTGTAACTAAAGCAGTTCAAAAAAGAAATTTTAGAGCCTTAATTTGAATAAATTAGGCGCATTCATGGCACAGTGGTTAAGAGCTCGGCTGCCTACCAAAAGCTCGGCAGTTAGAATCTACCAGCTGCTCCTTGGAAACCCTCTGGGGTAGTTCTACTCTGTCCTATAAGGTTGCTGTGAGTTAAATCGACTTGACGGCAATGAGTTTAGTTTTTTTTTTTTTCTGGTTTTTACTCTAAATCAAGTTGAAGCACCAGATCTATCTTGGTATACTGTAGATGAAGGTATCCAAAGGCTTAGGGAAATTGGCATGTTAGAGTGAATTTATCAGGTTAGACCCACAGACCCACACATGGAGTGCCCAGAGGACATACATTTTACCACAATGGTGAGGAACAGATTTGTGAAGGGAGCCCCAGTGTCTTAGTCATCTAGTGCTGCTATAACAGAAATACCACAAGTACATGGCTTCAACAAAGAGAAATTTATTCTTTCACAGTTTAGTAGGCTAGAAGTCCAAAGTCAGAGCATCAGCTCCAGGAGGAGGTTTTCTCTGTCGGCTCTGGAGAAGGTCTATGTAATCAGTCTTCCCTTGGTCTACGAGTTTCTTCACACAGGAACCTCAGATCCAAAGGTCCAAAGGACGCGCTCCGCTCCCAGCGCTGCTTTCTTGGTGGTATGAGGTCCCCAACTCTCTGCTTGCTTCCCTTTCCTTTTATCTCTTGTAAAATAAAAGGTGGTGCAGGCCACACTCCAGGGAAATTTCCTTTACATTAGATCAGGGATGTGGCCTGAGCAAGAGTGTTACATCCCACCCTAATCCTTTTTAACCACAGGTAGAGATTATGATTTATAACACATACGAAAACCACAAAATGGGGGACAACTACACATGTCCTAACCAAGCTGACACATATTTTGGGGGGGACACAATTCAATCCATTACACCAGCATCCTTGAAGACTGCTGTGATTGCTATTTAAGTCAGATTTGACAGTGAGAACCACCCTAACTGAAGTAAGACACCTAGCTACAATGGGGCTGATTGGACCCCGTGGTGGTAGGGGCCAAATGATGGCACTCGAACAACAAAGACAAGGTGGGCGTGGTTACTGTAATAGCAGTGTCAGAGCAGTAATCAGAATAGTCTGATTCATATGGACTTATGGTGTTGACTACTTAGTCATGGTGTCCCTAGGAGTGAAATAGATGGGAAATCTATTAAATATTTACTTGATCTGTACAAGCGTAAGAATTCTAGGTCAAGTGAACAGCAGTCTAACTTGAATTGCCAGAACAGAGAGTCACGGCCCCTCAATCAACTCTTAGATTGGAGTCAGTTTACAGATGTACAATCCCTTCAATGAAGGGGAGGGTGGGTTCCCTTAAGGAAGGACACCACTGTGCAGCCAAAAATTTATACTGTTAATATTTCTTCCAGCCTTCCCCAAAGGGACCTATGCCTTTTTACAAGAGTGACTATTCACTGGGGAAAAGGAAATAATCAGACTTTTTGAGGATTACAGGATACTGGCTCTGAACTGACACTAATTGCAGGAGAACAAAAACATCACTGTGGCCCACCAGTGAGAGTGGGGGCATATGGAAGTCAGGTTATTAATGGAGTCTTAGCTCAGGTTCATCTCACAGTGGATCCAGTGGGTCCCTGGACCCATCCTGTAGTGATTTCCCCAGTTCCAGAATGCACAGTTGGAATAGATATATTCAGCAGCTGGCAGAACCCCCACACTGGATCCCTGACGAGTGGATTAAAAGCTATTATGTTAGGAAAAGCCAAGTGGAAGCCATTAGAGCTGCCCCTGTGTAGGAAAATAGTAAACAAAAAGCAATACTGCTTTCCTGGAGGGATTGCAGAGATTAGTGCCACCATCAAGGATTTGAAGGATGTAGGGGTGGTGATTCCCACCACATCCCTATTTAGCCTGTGCAAAAAATAGATGGGTCTTGGAGAATGACAGTGAATTATCAAAAACTTAACCAGGTAGGTGACTCCAACTGCAGTTGCTGCTACAGATGTGATTTCACTGCTTGAGCAAATTAATACATCTCCTGGTACCTGGTACGCAGCTACTGATCTGGCCCATGTCTCTTCCTCAATTCTGGTTTCAAAGGAACACCAAAAGCAGTTTGCCTTCAGCTGGCAAAGCCAGCAGTACAACTTCACTGTCCTACCTCAGAGGTATATCAACTCTCCAGCCCTATGTCATTATTTAGTCCAAAGGGACCTTGATCACCTTTCCCTTCTACATGACATCACACTGGTCCATTACATTGATGACATTATGCTGACTGGACCTAGTAAGAAAGAAGTGTCAATGATTTGGGACTTATTGGTAAAATATTTGTGTGCTAACCTATGAGTCGGAATCCACTCGATGGCACTAGATTTTTAGGAACTAAAACCAAAAACCAAACCCATTGCCATTGAGTCAATTCTAACTCAAAGCGACCCTATAGCACAGAGTAGAACTCCTCCAAGGAGCACCTGGTAGATTTGAACTGCCAACCCTTTGTTTAGCAGCTGTAGCACTTAACTACTATGCCACCAGGGTTTCCATTTGTGTGCTAGAGGGTGGGAAATTAATCCCACAAAAATTCAGGCACTTTCCACCTCAGTGAAATTTCTAGGAGTCCACTGGTGTGGGGCATGACAAGATAATCCTTCTACAGTGAAGGATAAATTATTGCATCTGGCCTCTCCCACAACTCCTGGAGACCCTCTTTGGATTTTGGAGGCAACATATCCCTCAACTGGGTGTGCTATTCTGGCCTATTTATCAAGTGACTTGAAAACCTGCTAGTTTTGAATGGGGCCCAGAAAAAGAGAAGGCTCTGCAACAGATTCAGGCTGCCATGCAAGCTGCTCTGCTACTTGGGCCACATGAACTGGCTTATTCAATGGTGCTTGAAGTGCTAGTGACAGATAGAAATGCTGTTTGGAGTTTTTGGCAGGTCCCTATTGGTGAATCACAGCACAGACACTTAAGATTTTGGAGGAATGCCCTGCCATCCTCTGAAGATAACTACTGTCCTTTTGAGAAGCAGCTTTTAGCTTGTTATTGGGCCTTAGTAGAGACTGAATGCTTAACCATGGGACACCAAGTCACCAAGTAGCCTGAGCTGCCCATCAGGAATTGGGTGTTGTCTGATCCACAAAGCCATAAAGATGGACGTTCACAACAACACTCCATCTTTAAATGGATGTGGTATATACGAAATCAGGCCTGAGCAGGACTTGCAGGCTCAAGTAAGCTACATGAGGAAGTGGCCCAAATGCCCATGGTCTCCACTCATTATACATTACCTGACCTCTTCCAGTCTACACCTGTGGCCTCCTGGGGGAGTTCCTTATGATCGGTTGACTGAGGCAGAGAAAACTCACGCCTGATTTAGAGATGGTTCTGCATGATATGCAGGCACCACCTGAAAGTGGACAAGTGGATATGCAGCACTATAGCCCCTTTCTGAGACTGTATGAAGGACAGTCATAGAAGAAAATCCTCCCAAAGGGCAGAACTTGGAGTAATGCACCTGGTTGTTCATTTTGCTTGGAAGAAGAAAAGGCCAGATGTGCAAATGTATACTGATTCACGGGCTGTGACCAATGGTTTAGCTGGATGGTCATGGACTTGGAAGGAACATGACTGGAAAACTGGAGACGAGGAGGTATGGAGAAGAGGTATGTAGGCAGACCTCTCTGTATGGGCAAAGAAATGAAGATATTTGTGTTTCATGTGAATGCTCGCTGAAGGGTGACCTCAGCTGAGGGGGATTTTAACAATCAAGTGGACAGGATGATGCGTTCTGTGGAAATCATCCATCCCCTTTCCCCAGTCACTCCCATCACTGCCCAATGCCTCATGAACAAGTGGCCATGGTGGCAAGGATGGAGGCTATTCATGGCCTCAACAACATGGACTTCTACTCACCAAGGCCAACTTGGCTACAGCCATTGCTGAGCACCTAATCTGCTAGCAGCAGAGACCAACATTGAGTCCCTGACATGGCACCATTCCTCAAGGTGATCAGCCTGCAATCTAGTGGGAGGTTGATTATATTAGGCCGATTCCATCATGGAAAGGGCAGAGTTTTGTTCTCACTGGAATAGACACTTACTGTGGATATGGATTTGCCTTTCTGGCATGCAATGCTTCTGTGAAAACTACCATCCATGGACTTAAGAATGCCTCATCCACTGTCATGGTATCCCACACAGCATCACCTTGCATCAAGGGACTCACTTCACAGCAAATGAAGGGCGGCAATGGGCCCATGCTCGTGGGATTCACTGGTCTTACCATGTTCCCCATCATCCTGAAGCAGCAGGCTTAACAGAATGATGGAATGGCCTTCTAAGTACACAGTTATGGTGCCAGCTATGTGGCAATACTTTGAAGGGTTGAAGCAATGTTCTCCAGGAAGCTCTGTATGCTTTAAACCAGCCTCCAATATATGGTACTGTTCCTTTCATAGTGAGGATTCATGGGTCCAGGAATCAAGGGGTGGAAATAGGAGTGGTATCCACTCATTATTACCCCTAGTGACCCACTCGCAAAATTTTTGCTTCCTGTCCTGTCCCCGCAACCCTACGCTCTGCAGGTCTAGAGGTCTTAGTTCCAAAGGGAGAAATGCTCCCACCAGAAGACACAACACTGACTCCATTGACCTGGAAGTTAAGAATGCTACCCTGCCACTTTGGGCTCTTCATGCCTCTGGATCAACAGGCAAAGAAGGGAATTACCATATTGGCTGGTGTGATTGATCCTGATTACCGAGGGGAAAATCAGATTGATATTACATAATGGAGGTAAAGAAAAGTATGTCTGGAATGCAGGAGATCCCTTAAGACATCTTTGTATACTACCATGTCCTGTGACTGAAGTCAATGGAAAATTACAACAACCCAATTCCAACATCACTACTAATGGCACAGACCCTTTAGGAATGAAGGTTTGGGTTATCCTGCCAGGCAAAGGACCACAACCAGCTGAGGTGTTTGCTGAGGGCAAAGGGAATACAGAATGGGTGGTGGAAGAACATAGTTCTAAATACCAGTTGCAACCATGTGACCAGTTACAGAAACGAGGACTGTAATTGTTATGAGTATTCCTTGTATGTGTGCAACAAATATTTTTGTTTTCTTCACTTATAAATTATAAGGTGTAAATGGGGCTAGTGTATTTTCAGTTGTAGCATGTTTGTTATATGATGTTAGGCACAAGTATGACTTTGTGATTATCTTTATTTAGAGATTGGTTTAAGGAGATGTGTTAATGTGCATCAGCTTGGCTGGGCCATAATTCTCAGTGGTTTGGAAGTTATGTGATGATGTAGTTATCACCCATTTTGTGATATAATCATCTCCATGATGTGATTAGCTAATCAGTTGTAAGGGTAGTTTCCCCAGGGCTGTGGCCTGCATCCAATATATATGGATGTTCTAGCAAAGCTTGCTGGCATTTGCTTGCTCTGGATCCTGCATCCAGCTCATCATCATCAGACCTCCAGTTCTTGGAACTTGAGCCTGTGGCCTGCCATATTGCCTGTGACTCTTAGGATTCATCAGCCTCTGCAGCATGCTATCTAACCTGCTGATCTTGGGTTTGTCATACCCTGCAGCTACATAAATCAGGAGAAGCCTCCAGCCTGACAACTGACATGTGGGCTTGGGACTTGCCAGCCTCTACAACTGCGTGAGCCATTTTCTTGAGATAAATCTTTTGCTCTCTCTCTATATATACATATACATACATACATTCTGTCTTGTCTAGTGCTGCTATAAGAGAAATACCACAAGCAGATGGCTTTAACACTGAGAAATTTATTCTTTCACAGTCTAGGAGGGTAGAAGTCCAAATTCAGGGTGCCAACTCTAGAAAAAGGTATTCTCTCTCTGTCAGCTCTGAAGGAAGGTCCTTGTCATCAATCTTACCCTGGTCAAGGAGCTTCTCCATGCAGGAACCCTAGGCCCAAAGAACACGCTCTGCTCTCGGTACTGCTTTCTTGGTGGTATAAGGTCCCCATGTATCTCTGCTTGCTTCTCTCTTTTATATCTCAAAAGAAAGTTACTTAAGACACAACCTAATCTTGTATTAGGTTGTCCTGCCTCACTAACACAACTGCTGCTAATCCCACCTCATTAACATCATAGAGGTAGGATTTACAACACATAGGAAAATCACATCAGATGACAAAATGGTGGACAATCATACAGCGTGGACCAGCCATGCTGACACACATTTTTTGGGGATGTGATGCATTCCGTAACATTCCACCCTTTAGCCTCCCCAAAGTTCATGTCTTTGCCACATGTAAAACACATTCACTACATCATATCATAGCTAAAGTCTTAAATCAACTTCCAGTCCAAAATCCAAAAATTCCTCTTCATCTGTGAAATCAAGAATACAAGTTATCTCCTTCCAAGGTACAATGGTGGAACAGACACAAGGTAGACATTTCCATTATAAATGGGAGAAATTGGAGGGACAGAAGGGATAACAGGTACCAAACAAGTCAGCAGAACACATTACATCAGCCCTCAAGGCTTGAAAATAATCCTCTGTTCTCTGAGACCATTTACACAATGGCCCTGCCCTCCAGACTCCAGGTATTGGCCACTCTGCAGATTCTGCATGGAGGCCCCTCGGCCCTGGGCTTCAGCTCTGCCTTCCAGGCCCGCTGGAAGGGCAACTCTGCTCCTCAGCTTTGGGCACCCCCATTCTCCTAGTCCATCTGAGTGGCAACGCCACGCTTAGAAACTCTAAAGGCCGTGGCTCCACCGTTTTGAGACTGAGGCAGCTGTTTCCTGTGTTCCTTGTTTCCTCAGGTCCTGCTTCCTGGTACCTTGGCATCTCCACCCCTTGGGTCCCGCCATCTGTGTCTACCAAGCTTGGGTAAGTGTTCCAGAGCTGTGTAGCTCCACCAAGGAGTGCCTGGAGGCACGCTAGTCTGCCAGTAAACTCCAGCCAGAAGGCACTCAGCTCCCTTGCTCTGTGGGTCAGCATGCCTAGCTTCACTAATAACTGCTCAGAGGGATCCCACTCCGCCAGGAAGCCTCCTACACAAAGATACTCAGCTCTCTCACTCTGTTGGTTGGCTCCAGTGCTGTCTCATGCTGGTCTCCTAATTCTGCTGCTGCCACCTCTCTGCTGCTGCTTCTCACCATCTGTGCTATCTCCGGTGTAACACCTCTCCTCAATTCTTTCTGAATCCTCACTAGAATGGTCCTTGACATGCATAATACCACCAACAGTCTCTTCAGGACAGTCTAGGCTTTTACTATTAGACACTTTAAAACTCTTCCAGCCTCCATTCACAGTTTCAAAAACAATCCATTAAAGCAGCACCCCACTACCGGTACCAAATTCTGTCTTAGTAATCTAGCGCTGCTATGACAGATATACCACAAGTAGATGCTTTAACAAAGGGAAATTTATTCTCTCATAGTCTAGGAGGCTAGAAGTCCAAACTCAGGGTACCAGCTCCATGGGAAGGCTTTCTTTCTCTGTTGGCTCTGAAGGAAGGTCCCTGTCATCAATCTTCCCCTGGTCTAGGAGCTTCTCCATGTAGGAACCCCAGGCCTGAAGGACGTGCTTTGCTCCTGCCTCTGCTTTCTTGGTGATATGAGGTCCCTGTGTCTCTCTGCTCGCTTCTCTCTTTTATATCTCAAAAGAGAGTGACTTAAGACACAACCTAATCTTATAGATTAAGTCCTGCCTTATTAACATAACTGTCACTAATCCCACCTCATTAACATCATAGAGGTAGGATTTATAACACATAGAAAAATCACATCAGATGACAAAATGGTGGACAACCACACAATACTGGGAATCATGGACCAGCCAAGTTGACACACATTTTGGGGGAGACACAATTCAATCCATAATACTTCTTACATATATATACATATTTCGCTGCTTTTGCTTTTCTAGAGAACTCAGCCTAAGACACTACCCATTCAGTTTTTTATTTCAATGATTATACTTTCCATTTCTTTATCTGTTCATTCTTGATGATTTCCTATATAAATTCCTCTTTATAATGTCATCCTGTATTTCCTGAACACTTCATTAACAGATATTTCGTATTCCATATCTGACTGTTTCAACACATGCAATCCTTGGGGATGTAACTGCTGTTTCTTGCCTGTGTTTTACATTAACACACAGTAGCTAGTATTCTTGAGCATTTGGTGATCTTTCTGAGGTCATATTTGCTTTTAAAATATGAGGCTTTCCTTCAAAAGGGGTTTGCTATTATCTGCCAGGTGAGTACTGTTCCTCAGTCACCAAACCTGTTAAGCCTCTCTAGAGGATTTTGCTCATTGGATGTTTCAGCCTCAACTTCCATTCTTTAATACTGTTCCAGAAATCAATGTGTTGCTTTAGTGCTCAGCCTTAAGGGAACTCTTCCTTGCTGCCTGCAGGTCCAAAAGGCCTCTCTACTTCTTTGTTACTCCAGCCCTTGATCCTGATTTTGTTGCTCTCATCCAGGCAACATCAGTCCTGGGTCCTAAAACTACCATCCAAATGACAGTCTCCTTATTTCCCAGTCACCCCCGGTTCAACTTTGTTTGTTTGGAGGAAGGAGGCTCCCAGATTAAAAAGCCTCCAAGAGGACAATATACTATGGTCAATTTGATTGTGGGTTGTGAGAGTTTCTCAAAGCTCCTAGACACTATGACTCAGAAGTAGAACTTCCTTTTCCCTTTTGTGATTTATCCATCCATTTATGTTCAATTGTCTGTACCTACATGTTTTAGGCATGTCTCATAAATATCATGTAGTTGTTTTTATTTTGTTTTGTTTTTAATGCAGTCTAAAAACTTTGTCTTTTAACTACAGCATATGGTCTATATCTTATGTAAATACTAATATATTTGGGTTTAAATCTACCATTTTATTTTGTGCTTACTATTGGTCCTGTTTTATGTTTTTAACTTCGTTGATAAGAATCAGCATGAAAACATCCCCTAAATGTAGAAATTGATCCAACCCCCACCTCCCCACTTTGCAATCTTTTCTGACACCAGCTGCCCACGTAGCACACTCTCTGACCCTAGCCACACAGAGTTAGGGCAGATCTCAAGGGTTAAAAAGACACCTCCTTGAGACTGCCAAATAGGCAGATGCCAGTTGCAAGTTTGGGAGTCCACACAATATCCTCACTTTCACCTGCTGGCTCCCTCCCCCTTCTCCTTTGGGTTCAGTAATTCACTGGAATTACTTGCAAAACTCACAGAGAGGACTACACTTACAATGATAGATTTATTATTGCAAAAGGACACAAATCAGGATCATCATAAGGAAGACACACATGAACGAGGTCTGGGAGGGTCCCCAACATAGGGTTTCTATGTCTGAAAGAGGGTACATAAGCCTCCTTTACTGACCAGGAAGCTCTCCAAACCTTTGTGTTCTGGGCTTTTATTGGCCAGTCCTGCATGATATGCTAAATCATGCCTCCCGAGGCTAGCTGATATAGGCTTACCAGATGAGTCTTCTTTGGTCTGGCCAGCCCCTAGTCACCAGCACAAACCCTTAGGTGTGGCCTGGAAGTCCCAGACCAAGTTACTCCAATTGCTCCAAGGGTTATTTCTCAGGAACCAAGGACAAGTAAGACCTTGAATATATCCCATCTGAATTTAGAGACCATCTCAAGAATAGATTGGATACATTGAACACTAATGATCAAAGACCAAACGAGTTGTGGAATGATATCAAGGACATCGTACATGCAGAAAGCAAGAGGTCATTAAAAAGACAGGAAAGAAAGAAAAGACCAAAATGGATGTCAGAAGAGACTCTGAAACCTATTCTTTAATGTCAAGTAACTGAAGCAAATGGAAGAAATGATAAAGTAAGAGAGCTGAACAGAGGATTTCAAAGGGCAGCTCGAGAAGACAAAATAAAGTATTATAATGACATGTGCAAAGACCTGGAGTTAGAAAACCAAAAGGGAATAACAGGCTTGGCATTTCTCAAGCTGAAAGAACTGAAGAAAAAATTCAAGCCTCAAGTTGCAATACTGAAGGATTCTACAGGGAAAGAAGATGCAAAGAATACACAGAGTCACCATACCAAAAAGAATTGTTCGACATTCAACCATTTTGGGAGGTAGCATATGATCAGTAACTGATGGTACTGAAGGAAGAGGTCCAGGCTGCACTGAAGGCATTAGCGAAAAACAAGCCTTCAGGAATTGATGGAATACCAGTTGAGTTGTGTGCTGGTTAGGATTGTGTGTCACCTTGGCTGGGCCATAATTCTCAGTGTTTGTGTGTGATCACTCCCATGATTGAATCTACTGTGAGTAGCCAATCAGTTGAAAGGGAGTTTCCTCGGGGATATGGCCTGCATCCAAATATAAGCAGACATTCTGGCTTTTTTGCTCACTCTGGATCCTATGCTGCCTCCTGTTCATCTCACCTCCAGCTCTTGGGACTTGAGCTATCAGCTTATCTGCAAATCTTGGAATTTGTTGATCTTCACAGCCTGAGAGCAGGAGCTCCGCTCTCCAACCTACCAATTTTGGGTGTGCCAGCTCCTGCAACTACGTGAATTGAGAGAAGCCTCCATCCTGATTACGGACTTGGGATGTTTCAGCCTCCACACTCACGTGAGCCATTTCCTTGATATAAATCTTTCTATATATTTATATGCTTTACTGGTTTTGCTTCTCTAGAGAACCCAGCCTAAGACGAGATGTTTCAACAAACAGATGGAGTACTGAAGTGGTTACTCGTCTATGCCAAGAAATTTGGAAGACGGCTACCTGGCCAACCAACTGGAAGAGAGCCATATTTTTCCCTTTTCCAAAGAAAGGTGATCCAACAAAATGCAGAAATTATCAAACAATATCATTAATATCACACACAAGTAAAATTTTGCTGAAGATCATTCAAAAGTGGCTGCAGCAGGACGTCAACAGAGGACTGTCAGAAATTCAAGCTTAATTCAGAAGAGAATGTGGAACAAGGGATATTACTGCTGATGTCAGATGGATCCTGGCTGGAAGCAAAGAATACCAGAAAGATGTTTACCTGTGTTTTATTGCCTACGCAAAGGCGTTTGACTGTGTGGATCATAACAAATTATGGATAACATTGTGAAGAATGGGAATTCCAGAACACTTAACTGTACTCATAAGGAACCTGTATATAGATCAAAAGACAGTCATTCAAAGAGAACAAGGGGATAGTGCATGAATTAAAGTCAGGAAAGGTGTGCGTCATCATCATACTTATTTAGTCTGTATGCTCAGCAAATAATCTGAGAAGCTGGACTATATGAAGAAGAACAGGGCATTAGGATTGGAGGAAGACTCACGAACCTGCGTTACGCAGATGACACAATCTTGCTTGCTGAAAATGCAGAGGACTTGAAGCACTTACTGATGAAAATCAAAGACCACAGCCTTCAATATGGATGGCACCTCAACATAAAGAGAACAAAAATCTTCACAACTAGACCAACAAACAACATCGTGATAAATGGAGAAAAGATTGAAGCTGTCAAGGATTTCGTTTATTTGGATCCACAATCGACACTCATAGAACCTGCATTCAAGAAATAAATGACGCATTGCATTTGGGCAAACGTGCTGCAAAAGACCTCTTTAAAGTGTTAAAAAGCAACAATGTCACTTTAAGGACTAAGGTGTTCCTGACCCAAGCCATGGTGTTTTCAATCACCTTATAAAATGCATCTGAAAGCTGGATAATGAATCAGGAAGACCAGAGAAGTATCCACGCTTTTGATTTATGTATGGTGTTGGTGAAGAATACTGAATACACCATGGACTGCCAAAAGAACAAACAAATCTGTCTTGGAAGAGGTACAGCCAGAATGCTTTGTAGATGCAAGGATGGCATGACTATGTCTCAGATACTCTGGACATCTTATCAGGAGGGACCAGTCCCTGGAGGACATTATGCTTGGTAAAGTAGAGGGTCAGTGAAAAAGACGAAGACCCTCAACAAGATGCACTGACACAGTGGCTGCAAAAATGGGCTCAAGCATAACAACTCTGAGGATGGCGCAGGATCGGGCAGTGTTTCATTCTGTTGTACACGGGGTTGCAACACCACCAAGGACAAAAGTCACCCTTACTTTGGGTAAACCTGAATTCTTTACCCCACAGTAACACATCAACTTCATATACTTCTCTTCCAACTAATATATTATTCTTAAGATAATATTTTTTCTTAGCCCCACAATACATTATCATTATTATTATTATTTTATTCAGTCAATTTTTATTTAGACTTACCTGTGTATTTAACCATGTTCTTTGCTTTTCATTTCTTTTTGAATCTCAGACCTCCTGTTTGGAAACATTTTCCTTTTGGCTTTGAGAACTTCCTTTACTGAGAGCCTGCTAGGGCCTGATTCTCTCAATTATTAGAATGTTTTTATTTTGCTCTCTCTTGAAAAAGAATTTCTCTGAGTATAGTTTTTTTCTTCCAACACATTGAAAAAATGTTTTCACTATCTTTTGGATCCACTGTTGCTGCTGAGAAATCAACTGTCAGTTTCAGGCTTTTGAAGATTATCTAAATGCATTTAAGATTATCTTTGTTTCTAGTTTTCTGCAGTTTTGCCATAGTGCATCTAAGTGTGTGTTTCTTTTTATTTATCCTGTGTGGATTCAGTAGGCTGTAGAAAGGTATTTTTCAACAGTTCTAGAAAATTCACAGCAATTATGTCTTCAAATATTTCTTTACCTCTTTTGCACCTCTCTTTCTGAGATGCCAATTTAACATATGCTAGACTTTCTTACTCCCTTCTCCTTATTTCTTAATTTCTTTTATGTTTTTTCATCTTTCTATGCTTCTAATCTATCTGATAAAGCCACCTTAGTCCTCAAAGTGACATGTTTGCGTTATAACACTTTAAAGAGGTCTCTTGCAGTAGATCTGCCCAATGGAATATATATTTGATTTCATGACTGCTGTTTCCAAAGCATTTTTAATTTTATTTATTGCAATTTTTCATTTTTAGAAGATTGAATTGTCTCTTTATCAAACCTTTAAGGTCACTTTTTATAGTCTCCTAGTCCCTACAGATAAGTTCAAACTGGCTATTTATTTCTTTAAACACAATAAGCATAGTTTTAAAACCTGTTTCTGATCACTTCAATACCTGAAACCTCTGAAGATCTGCATTTGCTGGTTCATGTTCATCATGCCTTGTTTCTTTGTGTGCTTGGTTATTTTTGATTAATTTCTGCTTGCTGTTCTTGAAAACATATCCGTGGAAATATCTTGAAGCCTAAGATAAAGATGTCCTCCTCCACAGAGGATTTATATTTACTTCTTCCAGGCAGTTGGGGATACTATAGTATATAACTAATTTAAATAAAATTCACAATTTGAGATTTGCTGGACCACCCAAGCAATGAAACACAGGTTGCAAATCCATGTTATGTACTGGCCTGGGCGACAGGTTTTTGAAGACAAGTTTGATTTTTTACTTTTTTTCCTCTGCTCCACTAAGCACCAACATAATCCTCCCTGAACCTCCCCCTAGAATTTACCTCTGGTTCACCCTCCTTAACGTGGGAAAAGTCTCTATCAGTGTCCCAACCTTTGATGGACTGTATCTTTTGGTCCTCCTTACCCCACAATTATACCCAGGACCAAAACACAGATTGCTAATGCCTTCACAGCAAAAAATGGCTTTGGGGCTCCAGAACTCCATTCACCTGGATTTCCCCTTTCCCTTAGATTTTCATCTGATAGTTTCTTACTATCTTGAAATTCCTTTGATGCTTTTAGAGAGCTATGTTTTACACTCTTGCCAGCATTTTTCCGTGGTATCCAAATAAACTAACCCACTACTATCAGAAACAAAAATTCCAGCAATTACCCTTAAAAAAAAAACCCTCCCTGCACTTCATACCTACTGCCATCCTGTCTCACTTCTCTCTTTAAAAAATTGTCTCTATATGCTGTAACTATTTCCACCTCCCATTCACCCTTCATCCCACTCCAAGTTGGCTTTTACCTCCAACACTCCGTAAAAACTGCTCTGGCCAATGTCACCTATGAGCTCTACCATGTTATTTCCAGTGGGTATTTGTTGTATTTGGTCTTTCAAGCTGCATTTTGGTGTTAATCATTCTTTTCTTTTGAAACACTTTTTCTTGATATTCATGACACCATGTTGTTACGCTTTTATTCACATCTCTCTGATTGTTCCTGCTTAACTGATTTAGGAGTCAGTTGCTATGGGATTTATGTAACAATAAATGCTCTGTATTCTGTCCTTGCCTTCATTTTTAGAAATTATCTATGAAATTTATCTGATAGAAATAGGTACCACAATCTATTTGTTCAAACTACTACAGCATGTATTATTGCATGTTTCCCTCTTATTACCTCATAGTAAGATCTTTGAGAACAAGACCGCATCTAAAACTTAAGTACTGAATAAACAGTTTCTGAATAAATAAACTATGGTTAATGTGCTGTTGACTCCACTTTCAATTCCATTTCAGCCTAGTTCTTGATGAGCAGATGCAAACCAGGACAGATTTTCTATGTTTTCACACATTGCATAAGATGTACATGTTTAGGCATCTATTATTAACATGAAAGACCTATCTATCCAGAATTATATGGCACAGTGGTTAAGTGCTTGGCTGCTAACCGAAAGGTCAGTGGTTTGAACCCACCAGAACCTCTGCCAGAGAAAGATGTGGCAGTCTGCTTCTGTAAAGATTTACAGCCTTGAAAACCCTATCGGGCAACTCTACTCTGTCCTATATGGTCACTATGAGTCAGAATCAACTTGATGGTATTGAGTTTGGTTTTTTGTTTGTTTTTTTTCAAATATTCTAATAAATTATACAGTTTATACAAATGCCAAAATTAAATATGTAAAACAGGAAAAATCACAGTTGTTGTATTTGGAGGAGTAGGTGGGACGAA
This sequence comes from Elephas maximus indicus, assembly GCF_024166365.1. Lineage (NCBI taxonomy): Eukaryota > Metazoa > Chordata > Mammalia > Proboscidea > Elephantidae > Elephas > Elephas maximus. Next base: position 105,626,871 of record NC_064823.1, on the reverse strand, counting down.
GCTGTTTCTTTAAGTCAAAAGTGAGAATTTTACTCTGCTAAAAACAAACAAACAGAAGTACAGGGTTCTGATTGGTAAGAAAGCTTCAGACAGAGAGAAAGGGCTTCCTAAGGTACAAAAGGAAGCTGAAGACAGCTTGTAAATGCAAAAGGTTGGTGGTTGGAATCCACCCAAAAGTGCCTTGGAAGAAAGGGTATGGACAGAAGAGGGGCTCCCACAAATGCTAAATCATCTCCTACGCCCAATTCCAAGGGACCCCCAAGATTATGCAGTATGTCAGGGGGCAAGACAATCAAGGTGTCAGCTTCAATGGGTAGCAAAGTTTGCCAATGAAATGAAGACTTCCCAGACAGAGGCACAAAAGACCCCCACCCTAAAATGGCTGGCGGGGTATACGATAATCAGTTTCTTGCCAGAACAGGGACATCAACAAATATACAGGTTCATGTCCCATCGACACCACAGATGTAGACAAGAGCAAGGACAAGGACCCCTAGGACAGAGGCAGTAGGAAGCTTCTAGGCAAGAAACTTCAGGACGGGCTACACAGTAAGAATAGTTAATTCTGGGAGCCCAACACAGTAGGAAGGTTCTAGGCAAGAAACTTCAAGTGCGGACAAAACAGTAAGACTAGTTAATTCTGGAAGCCCAACGTAAACAAGGACTCCTAGGACAGAAGCAGTAGGAAGTTTCCAGGCAAGAAACTTTAGGTGCGGGCTACACAGTAAGACTGACTAATTCTGGAAGCCCAGGCCTGAGAAGGGACGCTTTCTCCCAGCAGTGATTTAACATAGGGGGCACAGGAGACATCCTACTCTGTTCCTTTCCAGATGGGAAACCAAAACTCGGTACCACCAGCCCCGCCTCTGGGATGTATCCTCAAAAATTGAGACAGGTTTGACCCTCAAACCCTGAAGAAAAAGAGATTAGTCTTCTTTTATCACACTGCTTGGCCGCAATATAAATTGAGAGATAGAGAAATCTGGCCAGAACCAAACAACAGGCACCTTAGACCCAAACCCTACTAACCCACAAAACAACACAAACCCTACAACTACACCCTTGTATACCAAAAAAAATTTGGTCCTCCTTCTCCTCCCTACTTCAATTCCTTGCCCACAGCACCTTCACCACCCTACCTGTGTCCCCTTCAAGAAGTGACTGGGCCTAATGGACCAGTCAGAGTACAGGTTCCCTTTTCAATACAGGACTTAAGAAAGTTAAAAACAGAACTAAGAAGTTTCTCTGATGACCCTAACAATTATATAGAAAAGTTTAGGAATTTAACACTCACCTTTGTTTTGGGTTGGAAAGACATAATGATAATCTGTAACCAAATGCTCACCCAGGGGGAAAGATTAAATCTCTCCGAGGCAGCTAGATGATCTGCAGGATGGGCTATATATACAAAACCAACAGGCCTACCCCATGGGCACCACCACAGTCCGAAGCACAGATCCGAGATGGGTTTATATATAATACCCAAAAAGACAGGTAGACAAGAGACCACACGTTAGTGTACCTGGCTGAGAGAATGAATGCCTACAGAATAAAACCTACCAATTTCAATAAACTGGCCACTATCAACTGAGGGCCCCAAGAAAACACCATTCCTTGGTCCTTTAATGTCTTGGATTCTTCTTTTACTATTTGGGCCCTGCCTCTTTAAAATACTCACTCGTTTTATATCCTCCAGGTTACAAAAGTTTGAATTGCAAATGTCTGTAATTCAGACATCTTCAAATAATACAAGTCCTGAAAGTCCTTTAGATCAACCTGCCCAACGCCTCCACCCTCAGCTCCCAGCTCCCGAAGTCAAGTTAACCCCGCCCCCCCATTACAGAACAAGTGTCACTCCTAGGGCCAGCTCTAGGCCCCATTAACAGCAAGAAGCAGCTACAGAAGACAGACCACCCCCCTTCAGCAACCCCAAAGATTTGGGAGAATCGCACTTGAGGGGGAAAGAGGTAAGGGGGAGGTAGACAGCTTGCATTCAGGAGGAAGAAGAGACAGGGGGTGGTGACATTCCTCAATAAGGTAGTCCCTAACTTGATAAGGTCCCTGACTTGGCTGTTAAAGGTTAACAGGGAGAGATAAGGGGTATAAAACACTAAGAAAACCACTATCGGGGCTCTCAGACTCTATATCTGAGTAGCCTGCTTGACGCTCCCTAGTCGAGTGTACTTTTGCTACTCACCCTCTGCTAGCTAATAAACCTCTGCTAGCTTGGCGCTATTTGTCTCAGTGTTTGAATTCTTTCCTACACCGAAGACAAGGACCAAGGCTATTCTCTCTGGTAACAATTAAAGCCAATGAAAAGCCTATGGAGCGGCAGTTCTACTCTGAAACACATGGGTTCACCATGAGTCGAAATCTACTCCATGGCAAACGGTTTTGTTCGTTTTTTGGTTAGGAGAAACTCCTGGTGTTCCTCAAGGCAGATGTTACTGGGTTTTCGTACTGACCTTTCATAAGCTGGTGGGGACCAAACCCAAACCAAACCCACTGCCGTTGAGTAGATCCTGACTCGTAGCGACCCTACGGGACAAAGTAGAACTACTCCATACGGTTTCCTAGGCTGAAATCTTTACGGAAGCAAGAGTGCCACGTCTTTCTCCCCCAGAGCGCTGATGGGTTCCAACCGCCCAGCTTTCGGTTAGCAGCCTAGTGCTTAACCACTGTGCTACCAGGGCTCCTTAGGTGGTGGAGATGGGCAATTAAATTGAATTACACTTGGGCAAACGGTGGTGGCCTATTTCTCAAGTTAGAAATACAGCCACAGTATGAGCTCCAGGATTAATGTGTAGAAAGCAATCCCAAACAACTATGAAAGTTTACTCCATTGACATATCGAAGTCTTGAACATGGAAAAAAGAAATGACGTTCTCCTAGAGTTCATTCGGATTTCTCTCAAATCTAAATAAAGCCGCACGAAAACTTTTGCTCTTAAATGGATGTGAGAATTCAATCCCTGTGGGCTGCCCTCCTCACTTCTGCCCCTCACCCTCGAATCCAACCGAGATCCCCTCCGGGGTCCGGGGGCTCACCCGGTGGGCCGAGCGCCCTAACCTGCATGGTGTTCCGCTCCGCCGCTCACGCGCCGAACTCGCCGGCTTCTGGCCACACTTTCCAGACTGAGGCCACAGGACCCGATGCCTCCTCAAGAGGGGGAAGGAAGCCCCCAGCGGCCCTAGCGGTTTCAAACGCCCAAGGGGAGGCAAATCGGAGAACTAGGGCTCCCTAAGCGCGTGTGCCGGCGCAGCTTTGTTGCCGGGCAACGCGGAGGCATAGCAGTGGGCGATTGTGGGTACAGAAGCACCAGGTCCAGACCCATCTTCTCAAGGCCTGCTTTTCCTGTTTGCTGTGTGGTGCTTGTCCAGGCAGTCCTCCCACTCGTCGTTCTACCACCACCAAATATACCAAGCCTGTCTTCGCGGAGAAATAACAAAATCCTGGGGGAGAGAACTCTCCAGAGGAGGAGTTATTAGACTGGAGCCTATAGCAGATACTTGGATGGATTTTAGGGGATCCCTAACTCCCAGCCCCAACTGTACAAAATTTTGTTGTATCTGTACATTTTTCCCCTCTGGAATTAAGGACCACAGCTTTCATCAGGTTCTTAAATGAGATCATAGCCTCCCTACCCCCATCTTAAAAACCCACTGACTTAAGTAAGGGACAGGAGCTCTGGCCTTAGGTAGAAAACCTAGAGAGTCAGGTTCCTGGTGTTTAAGTTAAGGGGACAGATGTTTACTGGGAACTGTCAGGAACGTGGGAAAAACATTTTATGTTATTACCAAATAAGGTTATACAAATGGTCACAGAGATATACTGCAAGGATATGGAAAAGAAAAAAAGAAATTTAATGACTCAGTTTTAAACTTGGCTTCAGCATTGGACCACCCCCAACCGCAGGGCCCAGTGAATACTTCATACAAATCCTAAACTCCAAATATCATGTTGTGTTTGTGTATGAGACATTAATATGTTAAACATTTAAAATGAACTTAATGTAAAGTCATTTCACATTAATTTGTTTGTTTAAAAATATGCCACAATTTTTGGGATCATGTTTTGATACTTCATTTTCTTCTTATTTTGCTGTTCTGAGAGTCCTAAAAAATGTAAGTGGGCTAAAACTCTCTGGATGTCTGAAATGCCCTAGGAACTGCTGCTTAAATTAATATTCGACTGCCTCTTCCTATGTCAGCAATTCAAAATCCAAGCAAGTTGAATTACTGTGCACAGCTCTAGTTCATGATGCCCCATGCATCTGTGGCTTTGGAGCAGGACTGCTTCCCTGTTCTCAAGTCTCCATCTTGTCAAGGCAATTTTTTATTTGTTTGTTTGTGTTTTAAGAATAAGAAGAATGTACTTTTATCCTTTTCTGCTCCTTCTTTCCTAACATTCTTCACTTGAGTTGACAAGGAGAAGTGAGAATCAGGGACTTTCTTGGTAAGAAGTTTAATTCACCAAATTTAACTTATAATGGGTAGTCAACATTAGTAAGACAAAGGTTTGTAGAGTCTCCTCTGAAGAATCCAAAAGATCTAACTCTACCTGCTTAGTGTAAAAAATGAAGGTTGAGGAGGCCAGTCCAGTCAGAAGGCAGAGAGTGAGGAGAACCTAGGAGGAGATAAACTCATCATTTTAGGTTAATTCTGCGTTCACTAAACATTGACTGGATGTAAAACTTCTCTAAGTGTGTTCACGATCCTCTACTACTAAGTTTGTTTTCTTGCTGGTCATGGACAAACCTGTTGCCTTTCAAAGTGCCCTGGTGGTACAGTGGTTAAGGGCTTGGCTGCTAATCAAATGGTTGGCAGTTTGAATCCACTGGCAGCTTCTTGGAAACCTTATGGGGCAGTTCTACTCAGTGCTATAGGGTTTCTATGAGTCAGAATCAACTCGACAGCAATGGGTTTGGTTTTGGTTTTGGTTTGGTTGCTTTTCAAATGTCGCAGGCTGAAACAAACAGTTTAAGATAAACTGAATACTACTAGTTAGTAGAAAAAGCTAGGCCCCTGATATATTTGTAGCAATCAGAAATTCACTTTATGGTATATAAATCAGAAATTGCTTATTGGACTGTTGGATGGATTTTGGCCACATCTCCCAGACTAGTGCAGTTTTAGTTGGTATTCACATTTTAAGATCATTGGCTACTGGATATTCTGGTCATTTATAACAGCTGGAGGTTTTGTCACTGACAAAATCCAAATGTTGTTGTTATGTGCTGTCGAGTCAGTTCGACTCATAGCAACCCCGTGTACAACAGAACAAAACACTGCCCAGTCCTGTGCCATCCTCACAATCATTGTTATGTTTGAGCCCATTATTGCAACCACCGTGTCAATCTATCTCGTTGAGGGTCTTCCATTTTTTTTTTTACTGACCCTCACTTGATCAAGCATGATGTTCTTCTACAGGGACTGGTCCCCCCTGATAACGTGTCTGAAGTATGTGAGATGAAGTCTCGCCATCCTTGCTTCAGATGAGCATTCTGGCTGTACTTATTCCAAAATCCAAATAGGATATACTAAAATTAAAAAAAAAACACAACTCATTAAATCCCAACTCTCTACTGAGCACCTTTAATAAAAATAGCAAAGAACACGTGGATCAGTACTGTCAAAAGCTGCAGTTATTGGAGAAACATCACTATTTGCAGACTTATTACACACTACCATTAAAACGCTAAGAAAAACTTAATATTTTAAGATGCTTTTTTTATTTTCAAGGAATTAAACATTTACAGTCTTAATGTTTACCAAGAATGTTTATGGTATATAAATCAGAAATTGCTTATTGGAGATTCTCAGACATGGTAAACTTAGCAAGGATTGTTTTTGAGAAGAAAACAAAATGTCAGTACAATTTTTATTCCATTGCATTGCTTCTGTGGAAAATTAGTCAGCAGCCTATAAAAAGAAAAAAATGAATTAGATTCAAGTGTATGTGAATGTGTGTATATAGACATTTCTATAAATATTTTGTCTTAGTTTGATAAAATTGACATCTGAGATATTTCCTAGCAGTCCTTCAGTCTGTATATTTCTGGCTATGTATGATCTAATTTCTCTTTGACAAAACACTTATTCTATATGCCTGTATTTTCCATATTTTTATAGGACTTAATATAAAACTGGTTTGCAAAAGCTTGTTGATGCCAACAAGATTTATAAATAAAATATTTCAAAAGTTTTGCAGTTATTCCTTATTATTATTTCCTCACATATTTTTAATTTTTTTTTTAATTAAATTATCCTACTTTATATTTGGAGCCCTGATGGTGCAGTGGTTAAGAGCTGGGCCGCTAACCAAAAGGAAGGCAGTTGGAATCCACCAGCCACTCCTTGGAAACCCTATGGGGCAGCTCTACTCTGTCCTATAGGGTCACTATGAGACGGAATTGACTTGATGGCAGCGGGTTGTTTTTTTTTTTTTAACTACTTTCTAAGTAAATATAAGTCACTCAGGACAAAGTAAGACTTCAGATAACCGGAGTAGAAAAACAAAGAAAAATGATTATAAACTGTTTCTGTATAGACAAAGTAAAATGAAATCCTGAGTGAATTAGTCTATGGTATTTTTCTCAACTTCAGGAGAGATTTTTGCTAAATTGATTCCAATCATGGATTAAATTCCTTTTCACATTGTGAACACTCTAACAGTTTAGTGTTAGGACCACAGACATTTGTTTCCATTTAACTTATTTTTGCTTACATTTTTTAAGTGCCTGTATACATTTGTAGTATTATAAAAGGTAGCGTTTCTTTTCCATTAACTCATTGTTCTGAGTTCCTTGAAAAGAGAAAAAAATACGAAATAATATGTTTTCCTATATTCTTGATGGGAAAATAACTTAGCAGGCCTCTTCTGAAATGGAAGCTAATACTAAATATAGTTTGAAAATTCAAGTACCTAATTACACCTTATGAACATACTGAATTTTTCCTTCACTTTTCTAATATTCGTATTTATTTCTTACTTGTCTAATTGAATTGGCTAGTGCATTATTAAGAACTATGTTACATAAAAAGTGACAGCATCCTCGTCTTAGTCCTGACATTAATGGAAGCACTCCAAAGTGCTTCACTATCAAGCCTACGACTGAGTCTGTTTGAGACTGTTACATTAATAATGTCAAAATTCATCTCCTTCTATGGGATCTTCTTTTAAAACATCAGAAATTGGTGTGAAGTTTTATCAAAAGCATCTATTGAGATGATTATATAATTTTTCTCCTAACGCTGGAAATATTTTCTTAGACATCCTAATGTTAAGCCATCCTCCAGGTGCTGGGGCAAACTTTATTTCGTACGGCCATATAATTCTTTAAGCATACTGCTGGATACTATTTGCTAATATTTCATTTAAATTTTTGTATCAATATTTATAAATAGAACTGATCTACAGTTTCTTTTTTTTAATAATATTTTGTTAGGTTTGGTATTAATATTATGCTGGTTTCATAAAAAATATTTAGAGATTTTCTTCTTTCTCTGGGCTGAAAAAATTCAATATCTATTGGGCCTAAAGATTTTTAAGGAGCTGGTTTCTAGATAACGTTTTCAATTTTTTTCCCATGGCTATTCCTCTGTTTAGTGTTTTTTTTGTTTTGTTTTTTTCTCTCTTTCCTCTTAGGTCAATTTTGTTAACATCTACTTACTCAACAAACTTCCATGTTATACAAATTTTCAAATTATATGTACAAAGATTTGCAAGGTATTTTTATGATTTTCGTTTCTTTTACATCTGTTTATTTTTATTTCTCTCTTTTCATTTGCATTCTTGTATATTTATGCTTTTTCTTGATTGGGCTAGTTTATTTTACTGGTTTATTGTTTTGCCAAAGAACCAGACTTTTGTTATATTTACCAATTCTTCTTTCTTTTCTAATTTATTAATTTCTTCCTTGGTTTTTATAATTTGCTTCCTTCTGCTTTCTTGAGGTTTATTTTAATTTAACTTATTGAGTTAAATCTTTACTTGATTAATTTTGTCTTGCTTGTAGTATTTAAAGACTTAAATTTTCTATTGAATACAACTCTGGCAGAGTCCCATAAGTTTTAATATGCAGGGTTCTCATTATCTTTATTTCCTAGATATTGTACAATTTTAGTGTTGATATCTTCTTTAGTTAGAAGTGATGGGTTTTGATTTTTGTTTCTATGAGAAAATATTAAGAATTTTAATATTTATAAGGTAAATATATTTCAAGGTTGAAATAAATTCTAAGAATGAAATACTTGGAAAAATATATTCAGCATAGAATCTGGATTTAGCATTACATGAAATTCATAGAATATACCTTTAAATTGTGTTAATATGATTTAAATTTGTCAATCTGCACTTGGTTTAATTTCAAAATTCGTAGTCTAATACAATATGAAGATTAACATATTTATCAAACATGTGGGGCCAGTCAAGAGCTACTAAGTGTCTATTGTATGCCCAGTAGTGAATTAGAAACTGGCAGTAATAAAGTAAATGTCATGCTCTCATGTCTTCCCACATTTTCTTATTTCTCTAGAAACTGCTAAATCACAGCTTTTATAAAGAATCTTTCAGTGTAGGTTATTTGGAAGGCAGAAAAAGATTGAGTCTGTAAGTTCTGGCCCATTATGGTGGAAACCGATTACCACAATAAGAACTCAATCTCTGGCATATGCCACCTGCACAACAAAGGATGAGAAGGACAATGTTTAAAAAATCAATGACGATGATTGTTATTGTGGCATAATCTGAGGAATATATGACATGGGCAAAGCAAATATGGCCCTAAAATACTGGTATTTTTCCTTAATATAAAGCCCTCATAGCACCTATTATTGTAGTGTTTACATAGAAGATCAATGTACACATGCAATCAAATAATAGAAATACCTTCATCATAGTTTAATTTATGTTTGAAATTTATAGAAATCCTCAAACGGGGTTGGAATGTGAGACACATACCATTTTAATTGAAACCTGCTGACCTCCTTCCATTGCGTGGCTGGAAAATATTAAATTGGAAATAAATCAGTATAACTAAGGAATGAAGGCCATTTCCACAGAAAGAAGTCCAACAATATAGACCAGTGTTTCTAACTTTAATGTTCATCAGAATCATCTGGAAGGCTTGCTACAACACAGCTTGCTGGGCCTCACAGCCACAGTTTCTGTTTAGTAAGTCTGGGGGTGGGGCCCTATAATTTAATTTTTAACCAACTCTGAGGTGATGCTGAAGCTGCTGAGGACCACGCTAAATTAGACACTATTTGATTTTGCCTATTTCCTTGAAGGTACTAAAGTTTTAAAACAGATGTAGACAAATTTGATTTAAACCAAAATTAACTTACTGAAAACACAGTTGTTCAGTATTCCTGCTATCAGTCTTGCTCCTTACTTCCATCCATTCTCCAATTTGCTGTTATTTTCCAAAGTGCAAATCTTACCTTATGGCTCTCCTTAGTCTTTACACTCAAGTTGAAATTTCTCAGCTAAATATATCGTTAAACAATTCCTGTTGATTCTTCAGGATTCAACCCAGAAAACCTTCCCTATACCTCCTTCACTCCCCAGCCTGGGTTAGGTACCTTCCTTTTGGAGAAAACAGCCCCTGTATTAAAGGTACATTTAGCACAGTACTTTTTATTCATTTACTTACTTATATTCTCCACTATGCCGTAAGTTCCTAGAGCTTAAAAGTGGAGTCTTATCTACCTTTATATTCCCAGCCCTCAGTACGTTGCCTGGCATCCAGTAGAAGTTCAATGAATAGTAGCTACATGAATGAATGAAAACTTTCTGGTAATGTACTAAGGATGCCCATGTTTTAGAAAGTATAGCTGCTTCAAAAGACACTCATATTTCATAGATGGTTTTGACATACAAAATACGAAATGCAATTACAAAGTTTTGTCTACATATAGCCTCGACTTTAGTTGATTCTTTTAAGAACTTGCAAAAGTAGTCATAACTCTTCCAATCTACTAAGTCAAAACTTTAGTAAATGACTCTTTGGAACTTAAAGAGTAATGTAACATTAAGACATTCATTTCCTGTACATAAACTGTCATGGTCATAAACTGTAAAGTAGGTGAATGTCACTTGGAGTGTTTACAAACATGAGTAGTGAATGGGAGAAGGGATCAGAGATGTGGTGGTAGGAAAACAGTAAAGTAGTGACCAAAGTGAACCTCAGACTATAACATTTAATATTAAATAGATATAAACAAACTTCAAACTTAATTGAAACTTATGAGAATGTAAATAAATGCATGGTGAAAGTATTTTTCAATTTGGATACTGTTGATTTTTTGAAAATACAATATGTGCACACCCTGAATAGAAAGAACCCCTGACTTCGACTTGCAACAGGACGTTGAAATTCTCCCTGAAAGAGAAAATGAGGGTATTACAAATCAAATAATACTAAGTGCAAATTCTTTTTGAGCATACAGGAATTTCCAACTATAATAACTAAACAAAGAGGGAATCAAGGACTTCAGTATGTAATTCATATCAGTACAGAATCTTTGTATCTACACCAGAAGAATTTTCAATATCCAGCAGTAACAATCATCAGTATATTGTATTTAAAAATAATTTCCTTATCAATATAGCAGATTCTATTTTTGGGAAATCTGTCACCTGTACATGTATTCACCGATAAGTAGAAAGAAAAATGATAGACACTTCGTAGCTAATTAACTATATTTAAAACCACCCTTCAGCATTTTGTTAGAATAAAATAATTTATTTAAAATAAATATTGTATGTGTATACATAACACATGAATACGGAGAAATAGAAAATAGAATTCAGGCAGAGCTAAAAAATATTACACAATATTTCTGTAGGAATGCAGATTGAAATTGAGGGACAACTTTGGTAAAGTATGCTTATTCAATGATACTTCAGAAGATATTTTCCCAATATAATTACATTTCCAGAAGCGGTAACGAAAAGAAGTACCAAATAGGAACTAACTGATCACCCATAATGGGTACATTTTATAGTGTTTCTTTTCTTAAAATATTTCATTTTAAAGTTAATATAAAATAACATTTTACAATTTTCATAAAATTGGCTCTTGTAGCTTCCCATTTTCATTAACAACTACTTATCATAAGAGAATCACCAGGATGGCAAACACCATGAAATGTATCAGTCAAGACATTTTCCAGTTATTGCATTAATATAAGTACAATCATATTTTTAAATTCTAAGAAATGTTCTGAGATCTACTAAAATACTGAAATCTTTGCTTTACAACAAAAATATCTGAAATTCTAAAATATTTGTTCTTAATTCCACCTTTACTATAACCCCCCAAATTATAAGATTGAGAAATTAGTGGGTAGAAATGTACACATAGAAACTATATGTTTATGTCTAAATAAAAAATGTTACCAAATATATTAAAGAGAAGAAAGAAAAAGAATAAAACGTAAGTTCCAATGTACAGAAAATTTTAAACTTTCAAATGCGAAGCCCAACCATACAAGTCATTTAGAGTCTTATCACTGGAAATAGAGCAATATGTAAAGGAATTTTGGAAACGGAGGTAAAAAAAGATATGAGGGATGGGAGAAGAGAATGTCTAGCAAACAAAATTTAAGGAAAGTGTTCGAATGCACTAAGATCTGAAAACTCATTTTCTTCAAGAACTCCAAATATTTCTCTATCAAAAACATGTCTCAAAGTTAGCTGATTTAGGTCCAACGAAGTTAATACTCTACTGTAATTTTTTTTTCAATTCATTTCTTACATTCTTTTCTTTCATAGGTTACTTAGTAAACTTAGCTTACTGCAAAATAGTTTTAGAATTGATCACTTCTCCAACAGGATATACTATTAGGTCAGAGTTCATGTTTTCAGCCACTTGCCTGGAAATATAGACAATCTCACCCAAGGTAGGAAACACAGATAAAGTGCCAATTGGGTATACAACTGAATGTTTAGCTTCGGTTGTGTATATAAGGACACTTATGTAATGAGTCAAACCGATAATTTGTTGGTGTATTTTTAGAAACTGGATCTTTAAACTGAATTCTTAAGACTTTTTCATAACTCAAAGAAGCACTTCACGAAGTAAATGTTAAGCAATTCAAAACAGCATATATTACTGCTAGAAAGTTTGATGATAACTTAATTTTTTTAAATTATAAAAATTCAAGGGGCTATTACAATTGCTCGTACATTTCTCCTTAAAGTTGGCAGCAGATACTGTCTTCCTTGATGGAAACTTAGTTTAAGAATGTGAAGAATTTAGGGAGGAAATAGTGAGCAAAAAATAAATTCTGAGAAATTTGCCTGAGTTGTATGCATTTTAAGAAGTATTTAAAGACTTCAGTAACTTTAAGAAGAAGAATGAAATTCATATGGTGTTTAAATTTAGGAAATTGTTTACCTGAATTCAACTTTTAATACTATAATAGCATTAAAGATTAGACTATAAAGGGAAGGGCACTGTGAAAAAAAAATTTTTTTTGACTAAGTCTTAGAGGCCAGGGAGTGCCTGGGTATTGCAAATGGTTAAGCACTCAACTACTAGCTAAAATGTTGGTTTAAACCCATCCAGAGGCACTTCAGAAGACATGCTTAGCAATCTATTTTTGAAAGACCACAGCCTTCAAAACCCTATGAAGCAGTTCTACTCTATATACACGGGGTCACCATGAGTCGAAACTGACTTCACAGCAACTAACAACTACAAAAAGACTAGAAGTCAGAAGACTCTGTTGTAACCTCTAATCTCACTAGTTCAGTATGATTTTGAGAAACACTTTTAACTATTCTGAGTCTTGTTTTCCCTTTTGTAAAATGGACATAATAATACTTGTATTATCCACTTGTTAGAGTTCCCAAAAGAATAAAATGAGATACTATAAGACTAAAAACTGTAACGGTTTACAACAGTGCAAGCCATTATTTAAAAATAATGTCCAGATCCCTTTGCCATGAGACCAGAAGAACTTGGTGATGCTCAGCTACCATTACTGAACATGTCGATCAAATATTCTATGGAAGAATCCTGATCAAAAGGTGGAAAATGCAGAACAGAATTTCAAATTCTCATGGACTCCAGACTTTCTGGAGCCATGGAGGCTGAACAAAACCCTGAAACTATTGCCCTGAGATAATCTTTAAACCTTAAACCAAAAATACTCCCTGCAGTCTTCTTAAAACCAAACAACAGTTTAGCTTAACTAGTTAAAATGTCTGCCTTGAGCACTGTACTGTTTTAAGATCCATCTATTCAGGATCAAATTGACAACAGTGACTTGAAAGATTAGACAGAAAACTTAGCGGACAATGAGTTTATGTTGATGGGGGAGGAACAAGTCAGTAGAGGAGGGTAAGAATGGTTGCACAACTTGAAGGATATAATCAATGTTACTGAATTGTACGTGTAGAACATGTTGAATTGGTGTATGCTGGTGTATATTCTGCTGTGTATATTCTCAACAACAACAAAATAACATAAATTATAAAAAAATAACACTTTGAAATTTTCAGCATTGGAAGAGTCAGGATTCTTTTTAAATGACAATAAAACTCCTTAATTTTTAGTTTAAGATGTTTTAACTCAGTTATGTTCACCTTAAACATAGATACTGGATTTGTTCCATATTTTTGTTGTGGAAAAGCAAAATACCTAATTTGGTTTCTGATATATTTACTCCATGAGCCTTACTCTTATTAACATTTTAATAGTTGACTAGAAAGCTTTCCATCTTAGCTATTTGCTAACCTGGTAGAGAGAGGCCATCAACTGTCCTTTATTTGTTCTGTTATTTCTACCTAATGACATAATGCAGCGTCCTTTCTTAAAACAAGAATAGGTTTCTCACTGGGAGAGTCATCACCCTTAGACCAAGCCAAATACCAAACCCACTGCTGTCGAGTCGATTCCAACTCATAGTGACCCTATAGGACAGAGTAGAACTGCCCCATAGAGTTTCCAAGGAGCACCTGGCGGATTTGAACTGCCAACCTCTTGGTTAGCAGCTATAGCACTTAACCACTACACCACCAGGGTTTTCTTCACCCTTAGAAGGAAGTATAATCCCAGCTTGCTTCACTGCCTGCAGCTTGAGAGAGAAGAGAGATGATATGGGGAGGGAGAACAATTCTCTTTTGCCTAAGTGTGAAAACACCCCTGCAAACAGATGCTCTTACATAGGCTAACTAGGTGCTTGTCCTATAGAAGAGTGCTTTGCAAACCACCACAGCTGGGAATCAACTGAAAGGGCTGTCCCACACAGAGTGAAAAAGCAAGCATGCAGTTTGTACGTTACATACGTCCACCTTGAATCTCTTCGTTCTTCTCTGATGGAGTTGAGGAATGAGCTGCAGCAACGGATGCACGACAGACGACTGAGAGGACACGAATACACACACATGAAGAGCACAATGGCTTCTCAGCATTGGGCATAAAGACAGCTGCCTATTTTATGCGCTCCATGAGTAAAAAGAAAGATGTTATCTAAGCCCTTTGTGAAAACTTCAAAGAACCTTGGAGAATAAGCCTAAGAAAGAGAATAAATTTTGTTCTATGCTAAAATCTTTGTCATTATGTTGAAAAAGCGCTTTCCTGGGAGCCTCAACTCTGTCATCAGCTGCTAGAGAGTAAAGCACCACATTGCATCTTTGAGAGGCAAAAAGCAGACTGTATGCTTTCTGGTCTTAAACTCAGGATGATTCAGGACAGATGAAACCAACTCTATGAGAATTAGTATTCTATTACAAAATTATTTATCTAGAATATTGTATTATACATACATCTCCTTTATAAATTACAAATTATATTTAAAATTGACATGTATGGAGCAGGAGAACAGGGGACACAAAATGTGGCAATGTGTAACGGTGAAAAATGTGACTAAGATACTTTGTTTTTCTCAAAGTGTAAAGATGCCAAGCTGAGGGAAATGAAAGCACATCTGAGACATGTAGCTACCTGAGAGGGTTTCATTTTAAACCCATGACTTGAACTGAGCCCTCTCAGTGGTATTAAACTTGCTTATCAAATGGATTACTTTAATCCCTATGTAATGGCTTTCTGTTTACTGATTCACCTTGCATTTGGTTTAAAGTTAGTATAATTTAATTGGCAATTCCTCATATGTAAGAATATTCGATCTGATAAACTTTTAAAATTGAGTTTAAGTTTACAGTTATGTCTCCATGGGTCACACATTTTTAAAATACACTATTCTCCTCAGTTCCTAAATTGGTCCGTACCAAAAAAAACAAAAAAAAACCCAAACCCGTTCCTTTTGAGTAGATTCCGACTCATAGCAATCCTATAGGACAGAGCAGAACTGCCCCATAGGGTTTCCAAAGAGCAGCTGGTAGATTTAAATTGTCTGCTTCTTGGTTAGCAGCCATAGCTCTTAACCACTGCACCACCAGGGCTCCAAGAAAATTGGTCGGTAGTAAATCAAAAAAACCAAACCCATTGCCACCGAGTTGATTCCGACTCAAAGTTTAAAAGAATAAATAAGATTTTTAAAAATCTTAAAAAGCACAGTGTAGTCAATTGATAACTAAGTGTTCAGACTGAAACACTAAAGTAGGTTGGTCAGCATTTTTTAAAATCCATATATACAGAAAGAAAAACTATCACTAAAACACACACAATTTAGAAGTGAACTGAATTTTAGCTATTGGGTTCTGGCTAATCTTAGAGTGTAAATCTCACATTAAATGTCTAATTACTAACAAGGTGACCTTAGTAATAGAATTCTTCCTGTTACATTTACTTTTTTTTTACAATCAACTTTTAAAATGATTCTTAAAATGCCTTTGGATAAAACTATTTCTCTCTTGTACTAATCACCAGCTGAAACATTGTAAATATGTTTTACTTATTTATTCTTTTTTTTTTTTGGCTGTAGAATATAAGCTTCGTGAGAGTAGGGCTTTCTTTTTTAAATTTTCTAGGTTTTTTTTTACTGCTGTATTTATAGTACCTTCAATTGTGTCTGGCATATAGTAGATACTCAGTAAATAATTGTTGAATGAATGAATGAATTTAATGTCCATGTAATTATTGATATAGAATAAATTTATGTATACTACATTTTAAATTCCATTTGCTCATCCACATATATGTTTTTAAGTAAAAAACAAAACACATGATTTTTGATCTAGTGCTACTAAACTGTAAAAACAGATTTTAAAAAAATAGTAGTGATTACTGAAAAGTAGTTTTACAACTTACCACAACATTTGAATTGCCCAACTTCTGTGTCTTTGAATAATGAAATAAGAACTGTTAAAATAAATAAATAAATAAAAGAGTGAGATTTACTATACATGATTAATGGTTTCCTTGATTATTTTTATTTATGTATTAATGAAAATCACCTTACCCTTTTAGTATTATCTTTTTCATCTGAGTCCTGTTGAAAGGAGATACATAAAATATAATTTTTAAAAGCATGCAATATATGATATCTATATATCATTTTTTTCATATATATATCATATAAAATGTAAGACTGGAATTGGTTAGACATATATTGCTCTAAAAATAACAAGAGAAATTAATTAAATAACCCAAACAAACCTGTTGCCATTGAGTGGATTCCAACTGATAGCAAACCTATAGGACAGAGTAAAACTGCCCCATAGAATTTCTAAGTAGTGGCTGATGGATTCCAACTGCTGATCGTTTGGTTAGCAGCTGAGCTCTTAACCACTTCACCACAACCAAAAAAAAAAAAAAAACCAAACCTGTTGCTGTGGAGTTGATTTTGACTCACAGTGACCCTATAGGACAGGGTAGAACTGCCCTATACGGTTTCCAAGGAGCTCCTGGTAGATTTGAACTGCTGACCTACCGGTTAGCAGCCGTAGCTCTTAACCACTATGCAACCAGGGCTCCTTAAATACTGCTTATGAATACTTAGAGATCTGGACAAAGATCGTTAGTGTATCACTATTCTTAAGAGTAAAAAACTGGAAACGTCCTGAATGTTCAGCAGTGGTGAAATGGGAAATAATGACATAAACACATGATGGAATAGTCAGAGAAAAAGACTCAGGAATCACATCAAAATGTCAGTAGTTGTTATCATAAATGATAAGGTTATGAGTTATTTATGCTTTCTTCTATTAATTTTTCTATATTCCTTTCTCTCTCCAAAAATCTCTTTTAAAAAAGTCATACCATTTCTTTTTGTTGTTGTTCTCTCTTATTCTCATTTGCTTTTAATATAAAAGGAAGATCGCAGATAAACAACTTTGTCGATATGCCTTCACTTTATGTTAATTAGGGGAAAAAGTCAATTAATTTTCGAGGGGAAATTTCATCATTAAAAACACTGGGAAAATACAGTTATATTACTTAGTTTCAGAAACCATGCTTTCAAACTATCCAAGTTTCTTTGAATTATTATACATGAAAATTATGGAAGTCAGAGTATACACCAATGATAACAGGTAAAATTAGAACTGCTAGTGACAAACATAATTCTAAACTTGAGGCTCTTACTCTTCGATAGGGTAGTTTTAAAATAAATTCATTTGCAAAACACAGAATATAAAAGGAGGTATGGTACATGATACCATTTATCAATTTCCTACCTATCCTCATTTTAGGACAAAAAGTTCTTTAAAGAATCAAATAATTTTACTAAGAAATCAAGTCCCCATAGTAAGAATATAATTTTCAAGCTGACATTGACAATAAAGTTTGTTTCCATTTGCATTCTTTATACCCGTCTCTCTAACAAAGTACAATGTCCTAACCTCAGAGCCATATCTGATATACTTAGTAGCTTAAAAACATGCATCTATTCTCCAATTGTAGTATGAGTCAGGGAGGCAAATAAAGCCAGCATAACCCCAAATTTCCCCCATCGGAAATGGGACACATCTTCTAATTGAGGGGCGCAGAATTCCCAGCTAGGTGACTCCAAACTCCATTAACATGGCCCTACATTCTCAGTTGTCAGAGACACTGCAGTATTTGTTTCTTATTTGAAATCAACATATCCTCTCCTAGTTTCCACTTAGCATGTTCCTAAATTGGCCACATTTTCTTCCAGGAGTATTTCCAAGAAATCACTGAGCGATTCTTTGCCTACAAACAAATACTGTTTTAGCCTTACCTGAGGCTTTGGTAGAATCCCCATAATTGTAAAACAAAGCTCCTCCAATGCTTTGGATGCCTAGTGGAAATGAGAAGATACATGGGCCATGCTTCTGGTTTCACAACATTTGCATAGAGGGCATAACTATGGAACGTTAGGAGCACAAGGATAGTCCAGCCTGGAACAGAACCCTTCTGTGGTCCACTGAAGCTCTGTCAGAATCCTTTGATTTCTCTTATGACAAAAACTTGGTTGCTAAAAATTTTGACCAGATAAAATGCTATGTACTGTACATACGCACTGATTAAGGCTTCTGCTGTACTTCAGATACATAGTTTTTAGTACTTGCTAGGATTCCATGAAGTTCTATGAGCAGCGCCGAGAGGGATTATTCTTCCCAGTTTGTGGCAAAGTCTGCATCTACATGCCAACGCTGTGAGCCTGGATGAATATTACTCATTGGCTAGTTTGAAAATCCTGCAATTGCTTGCAAACAATAGGAGTTGAAGGAGGAAGAATCCCTGCATGGTGCACCTAATCTGAGTACCACCCTTCCCGGATGCTGACTGCACAACACAGGATCAGGTTTTTCAAAGCATTTGAGCACTGAAGTAGGGCAGGGTTCCTTGTGGTTAGCAGCCAGCTGGGTGTGGTAAGAGCAGCACAAATGGACAAGTAGGGGCGAAACTTGCTTTTGCACAGCATTCAGCACAGTAGTGCCATGGACAACTGATTATTTAATAAACGTATTTTGGAAGTAATGAGGAGCTGAAACAGTGAGAGGAGCAATACAATTTGTGGTTAAAAGCACAGGCTAAGGAGTTGGACAGCCTGCACTTCTACAGCAGTGCAAATTCCATTTCTACTATTTATTAGCTGTGTTACCTTGGGCTGGTTACCTAACATCTCCAGACTTCGGTTTCTTCAGCCATAAATCAGGGATGACATCACAACAGAGAGTTCTTGGAAGGATTAAATGTAGGCAAATTTCTTAGCACAGTGCCAGGTACAGACCAATTAGCTAACAATAGTAGATTTAAAAAATGTGTCACCTGCAAAGCTTGATTTATAGCTGCAATCACTGTTAACTTAGAAGATACACCACCTCCAGAGTTAAAATGGTTTTTCAGGGCTGCATATACTCTCATCCTTTGAGCAAAATACTTGGCTTAACATGGTTGGCTGTGGTTAGGGATACAGTTGGAGTCGTGAAGCAGTTTCTCTGTGCATCCTTCTCAGCATCAGAGATCTGCTTTGTTCTTTTCCATTTATTTGCCTGTCATGCAAACCACTGGGATACTGGTTAACAATATTAGATGGCGTGTATTTATGTAGTACTTCAATAAATCACAAGCACTTTCATATACATAATCCCATTCTGTCTTTACAACAGAGCTGCCAGATACATAGGACAGAAATTGTTATTCTCATGTATAGAGGGCAGAAGTAAGGCTATGAGAGATTAAGTCACTTGCCCAATACCACATGGCTAGTAGTTGGTAGAGTGTGGCCTGGCAACTAGGTCCTCTGACCTATAGATATTCCACTGGAATTGGATGTTGGGAGTTGGATGGGGGAAAAAGTAAAGTGTGAACACTGATACCTCCCTTATCACTTTTTCCCCTTCAGAGGTGTGTACATAGGTCACCCTATAAAAATCTGGAAATAAATCTCCTCAACCTCGTTTTACAGCCCGTCTAGAAAAGCTGCAACATACAATAAAAAGAAAGTATCTAGTGATGTCATGTGTCAAAGATATAGCTCCTAACTCAAAGAAGAATAAATTCCAAAATAACCAGTTTCTCTTTAGAAAAAAAGCTTCTAAGCAGAATGAGACTTGGGCAACAAACAAAAGAGGTTTAAAAATGAATGTATTTTTCCAGCTCCTCTTCACAAGAAGTGTTTATTCACTGAGCTACAATTATTCTTTCAATTTTTTTCTTACACTAAGGATTTAATATTTTACTTTTTAACTTATGGGTCTTTCATTTTCTTTATTTTCTATTTGGTAAAAAATATTTTAAAACCTTGTTCTGAGAATCACATAAATAATAAAATAATAATGTGAAAATGAATAGTATTTTAAAAACTGTATCCCATACCTGTTGCTGTCAAGTTGATTCCAACTCAGTGACCCTATAGGACAGAGTAGAACTTTCCCATAAGGTTTCCAAGGCCGTAAATCTTCACTGAAGCAGACTGCTATATCTTTCCTGTAGAGTGGCTAGTGGATTTGAACTGCTGATATTTCAGTTAGCAGCTGAGCACTTGACCATTGCGCCACCAGAGCTCCTTAAAATTTCATCAGTTGATGAAAAAGACTTAATAGTAATTTACCAAGCTCTTCTGAAAGGTACATAGTATTCAAATCCAATAAAAGCTTAGTTTATCTTGATGGTGTTTAGATGAGTGCTCTAAAATTCATCCTTCTACCATTGCAGAAATAAAAGTGATTCTGGGGTGTTCCTGAATTTTTAAATAAAATGCCAAAGCTTGTATAGTTACTAAAATCCATCACATGCTATGTATCAGGCCACATTCATTGAGTAATTTTAGGTATTCTTCATAAATGTCATCTATTTTGATCCTGGTCTTTCTTTACCATCTAATGCCTCTAACTTCCGGCACAGGATCCCCTGCAGACTGAGGAATGGGCTAAGGCACGACAAATACAGCAGACTACACAAGGCTGCTTCTCCAGACTAGCCAGGATGACACTTTGGAAGAACTGCGTGAGTGAACAATAACCAGGGTACCTTGGCCAGATCTTGTAGGGGTACACCGCAGTCATAAAGCTCATTGCTCTGGATGGGGTAGAGCCAGGAGCCTCTGCCAAGCCCTCTTCTCTGTCCAGGAGACTGGTGGTAGACAAGTCAAGGCACTAAGACAAACCCTGTTCTACCTACACTCAGAGAGCTGCACACAGAAGCAGCATCTTCCACTAAAGACGGTGTAAGGAGGAAAACATCCTCTTGTTTCCATGGAGAGGAGCTACACTAACAGCCTGGCCTCTCTTTCCAGCCCTGCCTTAGGTCTTTACCATGGGAAGAGAAGTGAGTTGTCCGATAGGTGAACTGGGAGGAGGAAATTGGGCATGCTCAGATCAGCCCTTTCCTCTCTGAGAATCAGCAGTCTGGTCTGCAGTTCTTGCCTGGTCTCTGCCCTGTGGCGGAGAACTTGACTTTGGAGAGAGGCCCAGAGTCGTGTTCTGAGACTCGCAGGTAAGTTTAATTCTGGGGGTAGTTTTGACAAACATACTTGGCATTAGCTCTAAAGCCACATTCACCAACTGGCTTTTCAGTTATGACGATGACACTTTGATCTCCATATGTCTGACTTAGTAAATCTCTCTCTTCAGTGGGTTTCAGATTCAACTGGGTGAGAGGTACATCAACCACAAGGTATAGCAATATATACATTATTTTTAACTTAACACAGAATTTGACTTTGAAATTATCATTTTAATTTGGCATTCCACGATTTCCAAAATATGCATATCTGCAAATTTATTTTCTTTAGAGATAAAATCTTACAACAAAAGCCCGTAGCATTGATTAGTACCTGTAGAGGCTGTAATAATTTCTAGTATGTTGACATGTTTTAATAAATCCATAAAGCAATGACAGGTCCAAATGGAGAAATGAGAATTTCAGCATTACACAAATGCCTACATTATTACAAAACATCTCCAATTGGAGTTACCTGAGGCCGAGACTCAGTAAACAGGAAAGATGAACAAGCATCACCTATCTGTAGAAAACAAAAACGCCAGTTACTCCATCAACAGATGAATGGATTAACAAAGTGTGTTACATGCACACAATGGAATACTACTCAGCTATAAAGAGAATGAAGTCCTGATGTGTGCCACAGCATGGATGAAAACATTATGCTGAGCAAAATAAGCCAGTTGCACAAGGACAAATACTGTATGATCTCACTTATATAAAATAAGAAAATATACAGAAAAATACCAAACCTGTTGCCATTGAGTTGATTCTGACTTACAGTGACCCTATAGGACAGAGTTCTAGAACTGCCCTATAGGGTTTCCAAGGCTATAAATCTTTACGCAAGCACCACATCTTTCTCCTGCGGAGCAACTGTAGGGTTCAAACCACCAACCCTTTGGTTAGCAGCTGAGCGCTTAACCACTGTGCCACCAGGGCTTCTTAAATATACAGAAACCAAAACTTATTACCGGTTACCAGGGGAGGGAGGGAGGGGGAATGGGAAGTTTTTGCTTAAGGGGCATTGAGTTTATGTTAATTGTGTTGGAATGAAAACGATAGCGACGATGATGGTTGCCTAACGAAGAATGTAATCAAAGTCACTGAATTGCACATGTAGAAATTGTTGAGATGGTATATGTTTTGTTATGTACATTTTCACCTCAGTTTAAAAAAATGCCAGTTACATCCTGGAAATAGATAGAAAATTCACAGAATGAGGCTTTATTAATTTAGTAGGGTTTACAAAGTAAAGTTATTATTTAGCATTAATTGAAGTTCTGTGACAGCTTAGGACTCTTGATTTGGGAAAAAGGAGCCTCTCAAACCTTCTAAGAACACCCTGGAATTGGGATTTCCTCAAGATTTGCTCCTAGCAACAGGGGTATATGTCTCCAATAATAATGATAAGGATCATCAGAGAGTATAAAGAGGCTTCCTACGGTAAGGGAAAAACCTTTGGGTATTAGTCAGCCTGAGAAATGTGACAGCTGACTAGAACATGGCCTCTAAATTAAGGAGCACCCTGTTATCATGCAGTTTTTTTTTTTTTTTATCACACATGAATCTAATCACATCATCTAAACTAACGTAACTGCATATAGTACAAACCCTTACACAACATGGGCAATCTATGAATTAGGTACCATGGAGCCAGCATTACAAGAGAGATCTACTTTATGATGACAGTTTCTTGAACTCGAGTTGGTAACTGGCTGTTTACATCCTTTATCCTAAAAAGAAAACTGGCGAGAGAGACTTTAACCTGTAGTATAAGAGATTTATGTTAATCATTAAAAAAAAAAAAAAATTGTGCCAAAAAATTAAGCACTAAGCTGGACGTCTGGAGTTGTTTTATGGCATTTATTTCTTTGGAGGCCTTTTAAAATGTGACTAGAAAAAAAAATGGGACTGACTCTTGTCTGTTTGGGATGATTTAGGCTGAATCATGTTTATGGCATAACGTCTCAGGGCCACCTTCCAGTTCCAAAATTCTTTTGTTCAGCAGTTTAACTTAATTTCCATTGTTACACCAAACTGAGAAGGGGATTATTACATTTCTCAGTCATACTTTCTCAAGCTTCTTATTGTTTATTGCTTCTTACTCCAAGTTGAACATAGCCTGAAATGTATGGTCCTCTAATTTTGAGAATAATAGAGTAACAAAGGTATAGAAAGTTACAGAAAGCATAAGCTACGTCTCTTCCTTTTTGTCCTCACAGAACTTGTCATCTTATCTCAATATATCACAACTATGTGGGGAATTGTTTTATTCTGCTTGTTGCCTGTACTCGCCCTCCTGCTCCCTCTTCCATGCCACACAAACCCAGAATGACTGACACAAAGAAACACATGCACACAAACACACAGAGTGATAAACTTCTTGAGGGCAAGGACTATATCATATTTAACTTAAACAGAATAAGTCTTCAACAAATATGCTTTAACTAAATTGAATTGAAATTCTGGCAGGAAATAAAGTCAGTTGAGAGGAGAAAGCCCAAATATACCCTTTTAAGCTTTGAATTTTGACCAATGCTAAATACATCACCTCCAGAAGTTATCTTATTTGTTCTAGTAGGGTAGGAAGAAGTGGTTCCTTCTGAAAGGTTTATGGCGCTTGATATCTAAAGGCATTACTAGCTCAAGGAGGAAGCCATTCACCCACAGACCAGGGTACCCATCTCTGTCAAGATGACTCATGTCCAAGAACAGAGAACTCCTGAGCCTCAGACCTAACTAAACAGTGCATTAACATGTCTGGTGTTTGAATAAAAACATCAGAATTAAAAAAAAAATCAATCAAATTGGGAGATAACTGCAAGGCTTTTCAGTCTTTGCTCTCTTTTGTTTGAAAGGCACAGAAACACTGATCACTGTTTCCATTTAAGTATGTACTTGTTTATTTTACTCAGCTTATGGCCCTAATGGTTTTGAGTGGTGCTATTAAATGCTTTTCACAAGTTCATTGGTGAGCCTGTTTGAAAATGGTTAAGTCTCTATAAATGGTCTGAAAAGTATGTGTTTCTAATGTCTGAGTAGCTCTGGAATTTTTAAAACCTCCAGCAGAAAAATTAATAACATGTTCTTAGCATTTTAATACCTTTAAATACCTTTTTTTGTATAAAAGATTTTATAGTGATTTTATAATTCTATTTGAGTTTTCTTCTAGAATTCTCATCTAGAATGTTTTCCCAAAGATTTCCCACAGAAATATAGATGATTACAAGCTAAAAATAAAGGTTTCTGTATTATACATTTATCTCCAATCTGTGTCCTAAATTATTGTTCACCTTGCTTTTCTAGCACATATTTTAATATCCTGTCATGGCAGAGGAATACCCAGAGTCACTATACCAAAAAGAATTGGTCAACGTTCAATCTTTTCAGGAGGTAACATACAATCAGGAACCAATGGTACTAAAGGAAGAAGTCCAAGCTGCACTGAAGACATTGGCAAAAAACAAGGCTCCAGGAGCTGACGGAATATCAACTGAGATGTTTCAACAAATGGATGCAGGGGTGGAAGTGCCCACTCATCTATTCTAAGAAATTTGGAAGACAGCTACCTGGCCAACCTACTCGAAGAGATCCATATTTATGCCTATTCCAAAGAAAGGTGATCCAACTGAATGCCAAAATTATTGAACAATGTCATTAAGATCACATGCAAGCAAAATTTAGCTGAATATCATTCTGACAGGGAACTGCCAGAAATTCAAGCCTGATTAGAAGAGGACATGGAACCAAGGGATATCATTGCTGACATCAGATAGATCCTGGCTGAAAGCAGAGAATACCAGAAAGATGTTTACCTGTGTTTTATTCACTATGCTAGGGCATTCAACTGTGTGGATCATAACAAACTATGGATAGTGTTGTGAAGAATGGGAATTCTGGAACACTTAATTGTGCTCATGAGGAATCTGTACATGGATCAAGAGACTGTCATTCTAACTGAGCATGGGAAAACCACACGGTTTAAAGTCAGTCAGGAGAGGTGTACGTCAGGGTTGTATCCTTTTACTATATCTATTCAAATCTGTATACCGAGCAAATAATCCGAGAAACTGGACTATATGAAGAAGAACGGGGCATCAGGATTGGAGGAAGACTCATTAACAATCTATGTTATGCAGACGACCCAACCTTTCTTGCTGAAAGTGAAGAGGATTGAAGCACTTACTGATGAAGATCAAAGACCACAGCCTTCAGTAAGGACTATACCTCAACATAAAAAAAAAAAAAAAATCCTCACAACTGAACCAATAAGCAATATCATGATAAATGGAGAAGAGACTGAGGTTGTCAAGGGTTTCATTTTACTTGGATCCACAATCAACACCTATGGAGGCAGCAGTCAGGAAATCAAAAGATGCGTTGCATTGGGCAAATTGGCTGCAAAAGACCTCATAAAAGTGTTGAAAAGCAAAGACGTCACCTTGAGGACTAAGGTGCACCTGAGCCAAGCCATGGTGTTTTCAATCACCTCACAGGGACTTGAAAGTTGGACAATGAATAAGGAAGATGGTAGAAGAATTGACGCCTTTGAATTGTGGTGTTGGTGAAGAATACTGAATATACCATGGAGTGCCCAAAGGATGAACAAGTCTGTCTTGGAAGAAGTGCAGCCAGGATGCTCCTCAGAAGCAAGGATGGCAAGACTACATCTCATATAATTTGGACATGTTATCAGGAGGGATCAGTCCCTGGAGAAGGACATCATGCTTGGTAAAATAGAGGGTCAGCGAAAAAGAGGAAGACCCTCATTGAGATGGACTGACACAGTGGATGCAACAATGGTCTCAAGCAAGCATAGCAACAATTGTGAGGATGGCACAGGACCAGTCAGTGTTTTGTTCTGTTGTGCATAGGGTTGTTATGAGTCAGAACCAACGTGACGGCACCTAACAACAATAACAACCATGGCAGAGAGCCTTATAATAAGCTTTATAGATACTAATAAAACACTAGTATTTAGGTCCTTATTACCTATCTTATCTTTTCCCTCATGTGTTTTTAGGGGGTAGCTTAGGTAAAAAGGATATTCTCATCAATTCATAGCTCTCTATCATCATTCATCTTGTTTTATTTATTTATATATTCATCCTGTATTTCCATTTCCTGCTCCCATTCTATCCTCCCATAGGCAACTCTTAACTTGTTTGACATTTGTATACGTTTTTGTAAAATCAGTACTGCTGTTTTGTCTGCATGAAAGGTATTTTCTTACTTTTTTTCACTTAACACAATGTTTCAAAATCTATCCAAGCTACTAGGTGTACATTTAGTATGTTTGATCTAACTGCTATATTCTATAATGTGCACTACCACATGTTACCTGTCCACTCCCCAGAGATGGACAGCTGAGTTCTCTATAATAATTTCTTCCATTACAAACAAACCTTTGATCATATTCCTTGTATCTGTCCTCCAATTATGGATCTGTAGGAAAATACCTTTGGGCTTTGTTCAGGGAGGAAATGCTGGATTATGGGGATATGTAGATTGCTTTCTAGATGGCTCTACCAGTTATATTTTCACTATTAATTCCTTATTTTATTGCATTATGGTTAGAGAGCATTGGAAATGAATATTTTCTAATTTATGGAAGCTTCCTTTGTGTTCTAACACATGGTCTTTTTCTTTTTAATGCTCCACGTATACTCAAAGAGAAAGTGCATTCTACTTAGTGTAGGTTTTAAAAATATATCTAATAGCTCAAATTTATTAATTATATGGTTAGGTCTTTGATATATCTGCTCATGTTTGATCTGCTTTTACTATCAGTTTTTTTAGTGAGATGTACTAAAATCTCCAACTATAACTGTTGATTTATCTATTTCTCCCTGAAGTTATATCAATTGTTAAATAAAATTTAAGTTTGCATTGTTAATATACGTTCATGACAGTTGTATCTCATTGCTCTGTTGTTCTTTTTACCAGCATATAACATCCCTCTTTGTCTGTTAGAATGGTTTCCTCATTTGAATTCTATTTTATCACATATTGAGGCAGCTATTTCAATTTTCTTCCAGTTCATATTTGCTTGGTGCATCATTTTCCATCCTTTTATACTTAGTCTTTTTTTTTGTTTGTTTCCTGTTTTAAGTATGACTCTTATAGACAACATATTATTGGATCATTTTTTTTAATCCAATCTGAGAGTCTCTGTCTCTTAAGTGGTGTGTTTTAACACATTCACATTTATTGTAATTACTCTATTATTAGAACTTATTTTTGCCATCATACTTTACCATTTACTCTACTTTTTTATTCTTTGCATTTTTCATTCTTTTCTATTTAATAAAAGCAATAATTCTGAATATTATATAGCAGAATATTGGTAAAATCAGAGTTGGCCCGGAGCTCAATTATATTATTTCATTTTACCATGTTAATTTCAATGAATGTTAAAGTTTCCACTAATTTATATGAAAATAATTCTTTACCTCATTCCATAGCTGTAGTTCTTGTTCAGGCTGTAATCCTTGAGGTAATATTGGAGCACCTAAAAATAAAATTACACCCACATGTTAATTTTATAGTCTTTTTTATAATTCCTTCAGAGATGTTATTTCTCATTTTTCATTGTGCATTACTACCCTCTTATTTGGACTTGAAATTTCAGCAGTTGACTTATAATAAAGAGACATAATTACTAAAAAAATCTTAATAACATTACAGTGACATTACTCTCAAGAATGAATTATTTATAAGTGTATGCAAAAATATGTACATGAATGTTCATGGCAGCATTATTTATAATATCCCAAAAGTGGAAACAATCCAAATGTTTGTCAACTGGTGAATGGATAAGCAAAATGCAATATGTCCATACAACGGTCGTTAAAAAGGAATGAGCTACAGTTACATGCTACAATATGGATGAACCTCAGTTACATTATGCTAAGTGAAAGAAACCGGACACAAAAGATAAAATATTGTATGATTCCATTTATATAAAATGTCCAGAAAAGCAAATCCAGGGATGGGGATAATAATAGGGATTGACTGCCATTGAGCATGATGGATCTTTCGGAGGTGATGATATACAGTTTTAAAATTGTATTGTCATGACAGTGTCACAACTCTGTAAATCTACTAAAAATCATTGAATTGTATACACAAAACAGGTGCATTTTATGGCATGTAAAATATATCTCAATAAAGTTCTTTAAAAATAAGAATACATTATTTGTCAAGGCCCTCATTATTATTGAAGTAAAAGTTTTAATTTGTTTATATCGCCTAGAATAATATTTTCTGCATAGGTTTATTGAGGTTATTAACAATAAGCATAGGTTTAATTTATTATTCATGCTATGTAAATGATAAATATGGAGTTCCTGGGTGGCACAAAGGTTAAGTGCTCATCTAGCAGAAAGGTTGGCAGTTCAAACCCACCCAGAAGTGCCTCAGTAGAGAGGCCTGGCAATCTGCTTCTGAAAAGCCACAGTCTTGAAAAGCCTACGGAGCAGTTCTATTCTGCAAACATGGGGTTGCCATGAGCCAGAATTGACACCATAACAACCAAGATCAACAAATTATGAATATAATCTCAGTGTTTTAAGTTTTTTATTAATATTTTAATGTGATTACTACTTATTTTCTTGTATGTATACACCTCCTCATTTATCACCTATCTCATTATCTGACATTTCTCATTTATGACAATAGTAAAAAATCTACTACCCGACTGTCTGTGCATTAACAATGTACATCTGGCATTAATGAATGCCAAGGTCTGAAGTGAAAGTAACATTGGCTGATGGTTAAGGTTATGTGTCAGCTTGACTGGGCCATGATTCTCAGCAGTTTGGCAATTATGTAATGATATAGTTATCCTCCATTTTGTGATTTGATGTGGTCATCCTACGTTTTTGCTTAATGCCAATTTTACATAATGACTTGGTCTTTGCAACCTAAA
Source organism: Elephas maximus indicus (assembly GCF_024166365.1). Lineage (NCBI taxonomy): Eukaryota > Metazoa > Chordata > Mammalia > Proboscidea > Elephantidae > Elephas > Elephas maximus. The sequence goes on along the minus strand of NC_064823.1, from coordinate 105,597,613 downwards.
CATGTTGATGAGTTGATAAATTAGGGGAGGGTGTATATTTATCTTTACTAAAAACAATAAAAAATCCTGTGATAAAAGACGATAAATTTTCTAAAATTTCAAATGTAGCAAAATTAAACACTTAAAAAAATAGGCTTAAAGAAAAGAATTTCAGTAAATATTTTATTTAACCTGTTATTGTTAAACGCCATTGAGCCGATTCTGACTCATGGCGACTCTATGTGTGCAGAGTAGAACTGCACCACAGGGTTTTCAAGGCTATGACCTTTCAGAATCAGATAGTCAGGACTGTCTTTTGAGGCACATATGGGTGGGTTCGAACCGCCAACCTTTTGGCTAGTAGTCAAGTGTTTAACTCTTTGCACCACCCTGGGACTCTAAGAACATTTCTTTTTTAAATAATAATAAGATAGCACCTACTAACATTGATTTGGGCACTTACTTAAAGCCAGGCATTGTGCTAAGCATTCTATAAAGGTTATATTCTTTAACCTTCACAACAACCTTTCAAGATAGGTAATCATTACTATTTTCATTTTAAGATGAGGAAACTGAGGCAAAGAAAGATTATTTGTCCAAGGTCATATAGACAAGTAGCAAAGAGAGATTTCAAACCTGGTCCAGCTAACTCCAAACCCAGACAGGTTTTTTTTTTTTTTTGTCTTAATTCTCTTACTGTTCAATCAAGCCTTCCCTTGGGTTTACAGAACTTTTTACTATTATTTCATTTAGATTCTAATAATAATGATGATGATAATTACAACAATAGTAATTAACTATATTTTCTGTGATACCAAGCATTAGGAAGATCAGGATATCAAGGTACCATGTCCCCAAACTTGCATGGGCTGCTTATACTGCTGTTGTGACTAACTTCATCCCATGCACTTATATAACATAAAAAAGGGGGAGTTTGTGACCTTTACACAAAACATGTAAAGACAGTCTCAGCGTAAAAAGGCTAGAGAAGTAGAAATAGCATTTTTTTCTATAATTTTTATGGATAATCATTAATATTCTATGACTGAGGCCAACGTAAGGGGGAAGCCCCCCAATTTGTCTACTTGTTGCTGTGATTTTCCTCCCAAGAGACCCTGAATATGGGCTGTCTTCTATCAAAAAGCACCGCTTAGATTACTATCCCAAATAGTGTCAGAAACAGTGCCACTATATTCTGCCTCATCAAAACTGCAGTTTTGATTGATCCCTTTCATCAAGATATTTATACTTCAGGACTATCTAGTAAGGTGAAACCTTCAGTCTTATACTGTATTATACAAATAAGTAAGGAGCCCTGGTGCTGCAGTGGTTAAATGCTCGACTGCTAACTGTAACTCACCAGCTGCTCCACGGAAGAAAGATGGGCAGTCTGCTTCCATAAAGATTACAGCCTTGGAAATGCTATGGGGCAGTTCCACTCTGCCTTGTAAGGTCTCCGTGAGTTGCAAAAGATTCGAAGGCAACAGGTTTGGTTGGTATATAAGTGACACAAATAATACGTTCAGACAACTTGTGTGTTTGTATACACACACTGTTTAAGAGAAAGAAAAACAGACTTGATTATTCTAAAAGTGGTGCCAATTTTCTTTTCTCAGTTAACTAGTATAGAATTGAGAGCTGAGAAATTGCCTCTGCTGACTGAATTTCAAGAATTATTCAATGAGTAGGGGCCTGGGTGAGAAAAGACACTTCCCAATTTAGTTTTACACAATTGATCACTTATTTTTGCCACCAGAATCAAGTGACAGTTTGTGGCAGGTATCTGAAATGTTCACCACTCATCTGTCAGTGTGTCATACTATGGTGGCTTTCATGTTGCTGTGATGCTGAAAGCTGTGCCACTGATATATACTTGAAATACCAGCAGGGTCGCCCACGGTGGACAGGTTTCAGCAGAGCTTGCAAACAACGAAAAATTGGCCAGTGAAAACCTTATGAATAGCAGCAGAACATTGTCTGACATAGCGCGGGAAGATGAGCCCCTCAGGTTGGCAACGATTGTGAGGATGGTGCAGGACTGAGAAGTGTTTCACTCTGTTGTATGAATTCTGCTATGAGTCAGAACTGACTGACTCAATGGCACCTAACAACAACAACAGTCTAAAATGTGCCCTCTTATAGGAAATTTCCTTCTTTACTCCAGTAATATTCTCTGAATAACAAACTGTTTTCCATCCACCCAATCAGTGGCTGGTCTTTTATTTTCTCATAGCTACTGTTTGCTCTTCTAACTCATTTTTGCCAAGGATGCTGCACTTATTAGCACTATTTTCCTCTGGCTTTGTGACATTTGTTTTTGTTGTTTTTTAGATATGCCCAGTTGCACCTTGCATAATGATTCATCCTGGTAAATTATCTCTGAGATCGGCTTATGTTATGCTTTCCCTCCAGGGCCACCTTTAGGGACACAGGGCTGGGGCAGATCATATTGTATATTCACCCTCTCCAATCCCCATCACATTTTTAGAGAGATAAAATTAGTTTTTAAGTATTAAGAGCAGCTCTAAAGGGGAGAAAGGCACAAAGGGGGCAGTCTAGAGGTTTAAGGGTAGTGAAAGAGGTATCTCAGGCCTTTGCTTGGAAAATATTGGTGATATTTATGAGCCAATTGGTCAGCCAGCAGATATGCCATTTTTAAAAATGAAACCCAAGATTTTCTTTTTTTTAAAAGGCAGCCACTCAACCTGTTCACTTTCATAATTACTGCTCAGACCCAGTAATTCCTGGTGAAATCCCCCTAAACTCCCTTTCTCCCTCCAAAAATAAAGCAGTTGTTACCTGCCATTCATGCAAAACCACCGCCAACATAGGGCATATAACCTGCATGGAAGGCACATTTACTTTACATAACAAAGCCACTTCTAAAACTGTGATTATCTGCTTCCTTAAAAAGGTAGATAAAGGTTATCACTGTAGGCTATGTGATAAAGAACGTTGAGGTCTCCTAGCTTCTGACTGCTTCAATTTCAAAGCCAAATTACCTTTCTCTCAAGCAGAGGAGTCCCCATCCACCCCTACCCAGTGCCTCAAGGAAAGGAAAAAATAAAAACAATGAAAGGGCAGAAATAAAAATAAATAGATTAGGAAAAGTATAATAGCCTCAGACCTACTACCCATCTGTCAGTTTGTCATACTGTGGTGGCTTGTGTGTTGCTATGTCCCTGGAAGCTATGCCACCAGTATTTCAAATACCAGCTGGGTGACCCATCATGGTCAGGTTTCAAGGGAGATTGCAGTCTGAGAGACTAGAAAGAAAGGCCTGGTGATCTACTTCCAAAAATCAGCCAATGGAAATCTTATGTATCACAATAGAATATTGTCCAATGTAGTGCGGGAAGATGAACCCCTAGATTGGAAGGCACTACACAATGGCCACAACAATGGACTCAAACATATCAATGATTATGAAGATGGCACAGGACCTGGCATATAACGATTTTGTCCTGTTATATACAAACTCACCATGAGTCAGAGGCTACTTAAAAGCAACTAACAAAAACAATGTAACTGAAAACTGGGCTACATGATCTGAAAGGTCTCTGCAGTTATGATTTTAAGTCCCCAACTATATGTACAGTGATTAAAAAAAAAAAGTCTATCCACTTTTACCCCACTAGTAGGACAGCAGAAGGAAGCTAAGACAAGCTCCTGTGAAGGTGGAAAATTCATGGTGGTAGTATGTCAGTGGCTGGAGCTTGGCTATGGATGATAGACCCTCCCCACCCCACCCCAAGGTGCCTGAAAACTTCGCAACTTTTAGGGAATAGAGTAAAATGATCTCTCCATTGGAACATGATGAGTTCTGCTCTGACAGGTCTCCCACGCTTCAGACCTCCTGTCCCTGATCTTGCTTTTCCTGCTTCTCTCCTCTAAGCCAATCTCAGGGGGTCCCCGCTGTTGTCAAATCACATCTGCCTTAACTGGCTTTAGCTGTAGCACTGACTGAAAGCCCCGCTTGCACACTGCCCCTCCAGCTCCACGTGAGAAGATCCGGTGGCTGAAAACCTATCAGGCACAGAGCCCACTATTGCCCCCTTCTAAACGGCTAGGATGGGGCCTGTTTCACGGCTCAGACTTATCTGGACAGATATAAGCTCACTCACCAAAGAAGTTGAATGCTCTACAAGTTTACCTCGCATCAGCAGGTGAAATAACAAACGCACTCTGGTTTTGCTGCAGCCATCAATCTCTCCAATGATTGCAAAGGAAAAACATCTTAATTCTCACTATTCTAATTTCCCTTATCCATGGGCCACAGGGGCTTGGAAATCCCGAGTCTGCGGGAGTCCAGAGCAGGTTTCCATCAACTGCAGCCTGCCCCGCGCCTGGGTCTCTGTTAAGGCGCCAAGGAGCCTGGTCTGGGAATTTCAGCTGGAGCCCAGAAACGCTATGGAGCCCAGCCAGAGGCACTTGCGCCGCTGGCTGCCCTGGGATCGCGACCCGCGTCTGTCGCCATGCTCTTAAGTCAAGGGTGAGAAACCAGGAAGCCTTGCAGTACGAGGGTAAAGAAAGTCCCAGAGGCCAAGAGGAGAGAAAGGGAGAGAAAGGAGAGCCGCCAGTGAGGCAGAGAGGCGCGAGAAGCGCGCAGCGTGGTTCAGAGGCCCCGGGACCCGAGAGGCGCCGCGCGCGGGCCGCCTTACCTTGGCAATAGCCGGCGCTGCAGGTGAGCAGCAGCAGCAGGAGCGGGAACGCCACGGCCACTTGCCTGGGGGGCGGTCCGGGCCGGCGGCTTGCTGCTCGCGGCATCTTGGCGCTTTACGGGTGGCTCTAGGCTCTTTTCTAGGCTCAGTACCCCTGGCGGTGCCTCTGCGTCCCCCGAGCGTCGCGCGCTGGTCTGGGCAGCCGGACTGACCTCCCCGCGCGCCGCTAACTTTTAAATCTTTCGGACTCGTGGGCTGAGGTGGCGCTGTCCCCACGCGCGTCACCTCGCCGCCCCCAGCCTCCGTCGCGTCATCCGGTACCAGCTTCCCGCCCCCAGCCCCAGCCTGCAGTGGGACCCGCGCCCCTGGCCTGAGTTTCTGACTCAGGTACCACGCATTTGAGCTCTCGCCGCCCTAGGGAATAGAGAAGAATAGAATTAAAATAATGCATATTCATTCCCTTCTTTGGAGGACTTTGAGAGGGAGTCGGCAGGGATGGCAAACCAGGCTGTCTCAATAGCCTGAGGATCCGAGTTTTTAAACTGGCTACTGGCGATGTTCTCTCGTTCCTATGCTCTGCCTGGGACGCCCCCACAATCTCTCCAGTAATTGCAAAGGAAAAACATTTTAATTCTCACTGTTCTAATTCCCATTATCCATGGTCCACGGGGGCTGGAAATCCCGAGTCTGCGGGAGTCCTGCGCAGGTTTCACCCTCCCCGGAAAGCTTTCTCTTTCCTACCTGGCTGCGCCCCGGGTGTGCCTCCTCTCCCAAAGCTCCTAGCACAAGCCTGGTGAGTATTAAGGCAATGTTGCTTAAATGGTGGTGTTGATATTGTTGACCATGCCCCAAGTTCATACAAGGTCTGACACCATCTAGGGAAATACAGTTGTTTGTTATGAAGAATCAAAAAGAAAGGACTGCTGGGGCTGGACCACATATGTATTTCTAACAGAAGAAAGGTTTTTGGATGTCTCACGGATTCAAAGCCTGAGGTAACTTTTTTCCATGGCATTTCAGCTGCTGTCATTCCCAACCTGTAGCATTCTGATATCCACCATCTCCCTCTCCATACTTCTCTCTACTTCCAAGGTGGGAATGTGCAGGACATCAGCTGACAGGGTTCTAATTTCCTTCTACAGAAAGAGGGAAAATTGACCTAATGTGACCTCCTTTGAAAGAGGAGGAATGCTGAGAAAGAGTAGGACCAGCTCCAGTTACCGTGGAGTCGATTCCCACTCATGGCAACTCTGTGTGTCAGAAGAGTAGAACTGTGCTCCATAGGGTTTTCAATGGTTGATTTTTTGGAAGTAGATCACCAGGCAGGCCTTTCTTCTGAGGCATCTTAGAGTGGACTCAGCCTCCAAACTTTCAGTTAGCAGCCCAGCGTGTTAACAGTTTGCATCACTCAGGGACTCCACTATCTTAGATAAAAAAAAAATAGAACATAAAAAATATGAGGCATAATAGAAAGAACATTGCTTAAAGGGCATCTTCATGTCAGGCACTTCCCCTGCTATTTTATTTAATATCCGTGGCATCTGTGGGTTGTAAAAGTATGACAATTCTCATTTTATGATGTTTAGAGAGATTAGGAAACCCTGTTGTAGTAGTAGTTAAGTGCTACGGCTGCTAACCAAAAGGCCGGCAGTTTGAATCCACCAGGTGCTCCTTGGAAAAGGAGTTCTACTCTGTCCTATAGGGTCGCTATGAGTCAGAATTGACTCAAAAGAAATGTTTTTTTTTTTTTTTTTTTTAAGAGATTACACAATTTACCTAAGGATATCAGCATGTGAGGGAGCCACTGGCCATTCTCTTCTGTCAAGATACTTCTTCTGTAAGTCAGGGGATTTAACGTATCCTACTGTGCAACTATAGCCAAGGCACACCATTGAGGGATACCACATGTAATAGAAGCAAGATCTTTCCTAAGGAAAATTACAGTTTGACAAAGGACTCCAACCCCGTACTCGAATAGCTGTATTACAAGGCAGACTAGGATAGTGACTTGTCAGAAATACATAGGCAGGAATAAAACCCTGGGGTGTTCTAGTCTGACAGATAAAGTGAAAAAATGGCTCCCATTTTCAAGGGGTTTATATACAGGCATGGGAACAAAGCCAGATTACAAATCTGGTCCAGGTTTAAGGATGGGTGAGAATGGATTTGATTCAAGACTGCTGACACTTTGATTTATTCCCATAGTAGGAAAAAAGTAGTGCAAAGGGTATGAATGAAATAAGAATGTAGGAGAGTGGGCATGAATCTGATTCCCCATTGCCCACCTTTCGTTTCCCAGAGATGTGCTGACGGTTCACAAGTGTCAGCAACCTGTGTGACACTATTTCTCCATATTTCAGAAAGGCCTGAAACAGCTGGCTCAATGCTTTTTATTCCCCCAGCAGATCAGCAAAAGAAACAACTTGTGCATTACAACCTTTTTCTACATGAACCAGGCTGCTCTGAATGTTCCTGTACGTGTCGGTTGGTCATGTACTCTTTTATAACATATATCTAGGAGTACAGGGTCCCTGGGTGGTGTAAAGTGTTAAGCACTTGACTACTAGCTGAAAGGTTGGCCGTTCAAACACACCCACAGGCACCTTGGAAGACAGGCCTGGCAATGCAATCTGTTTCTGAAAAGTCACAGCCTTGAAAACCCTATGGAACAGCTCTACTCTGCACACATGAGAACGCCATGTGTTGGAATTGACTGGACGACAGCTAACAACAACAGAGTAGCGTTATTAGGTCATAGGGGATGATCTAATTAAACTCTAAATTGTATTCCAAAGTATTGTACCAATTTACATTCCCACCAGCAGTGAATGAAGTCTCCATTGTTGCATTGTTGTACATTATTGCAAAAATCATACCAGTCTGTGGGTGTGGTAGCTCATTATAGATTTAATTTGCAAATCTCAGTTTGCTAATGAGATTTGAGTATTTTTCCACAAGGGTATTGGGTATTATTGTTTCCTCTTCAGTGAATTGCCTGTTTATCTCTTTTGCCCATTTTCTTCCAATCGGGTTTTTTTTTTATTTTTTACTGATTATAGGAAAACGTTACGTATTCTGGAATATTTGTTGGTCCAATGTGTGGCAAATATTTCTTCCCTATTTATGGCTTCTCCTTTATCTTCTTTATGTTGTTGCTGTTGTTAGTTGCTGTCAGTTCCTACTCATGGTGACATTCTGTATAATAGAATGGAATGTTGCTTGGTTCTGTGCCATCTGATGATCACTGGTATGTTTGAGTTCCTTATTGTGGCTATTGTGTCAATCCAGCTCATTGATTCTGAGTTGTTAGTTTTGAAGAAATGTTTAAGGAAAAACTTTCAGACAATCGCCACGCCATTATGTGACTCGAATGATAACAGAAGATGGATGGGGCATAGAGGAGGAGATAGGCATTATATTTCCCTAAGAGTTAAGTTTGGGAATGTCACCAATGACTAAATGGAAGCAGATAACACAGGTTCCTGATTGCCCAAGCATTCCAAAGACGCTAGATCCCAGATCTCTGTAGCGGAACCTTGACAATTTAGTTACAAACATTCTGATCTGTACTTAGAAGTTCACATTCATTTAAGTTGAGCTGTCCTTGTACATCAGTGTATTTGTTTCCTCGAACTGCCATAACAAAGTATCACAAACTGGGTGACTTATAAGAAGAGAAATTTATTTTCTTACAGTTCTGGAGGTCAGAAGTGTGAATTCAGGGTGTCATCAGGGTCCTTTTCTTTCTGAAGATTCTAGGGGAAGGTCCTTCCTTGTTGTTGCCCGATTAGGGTCCGTGCCCTGGAGCAGTGGAGCCAATGATACGTATCCCACGTCAGGAAGAGGAAGAAAGTTTATTTAGGAGATGACACCAATGGGATTTCCAGCAGCAACGCAGGCTGTCTTTATGGAGTCCCAAAAGGCAGTTCCACATTAGAGCTTATATATTGCTGTTATGAAGTGTCTTTTGGCCTGCAGATGGCATGGCCAGAGGAGTTATACATTACAAGATAATTACAAAAGACGCTTTATCAGACTAAAGAGATACAAGCCAGATATCTCCTTATCAGGCTAAAGATACACATTCCAGACATCTGGGCTCTAACAGATGGCTGGACAGAACAGAACAAAGTCATTAACAAAAGTATGCAGAAAGAAGGCAGGCAGAAAAAAACTTAGAGGTTCATCATGGTGTTAGTTATATCAAGCTTTCAATTGCCCATTTTGAAAAGGAGAAAACATGTTGCGGAGTATCAGGGTCACATTGTCTCTCCTTGATTCTGATGGTCCCAGACATTCCTTTTACCTGCAATCTCTGCCTCTGTCTTCACACGGCCATCTTCCCTCTGTGTCTGTGTCTCCTAACCTCTTTTGATGAGGACACTAGTCATATTGAATTAGGACCCACCCTACTCTAATATAATCTCATGTTAACTTAACTGATAGCATCTTGTTTATTTCTAAACAAGATCACACTCACAGGTACTAGAGGTTGGGACTTCTACATATCTTTTGGGGGAACAGAATACAATGCATAACAATCAAAATATACCATCAAGTATAGCACAGTATCTAAAACATTTCCACTTTCTCTGTTCCAGACTGAAAGTTTGATTCTTGGTGTCATGCTGATTCCTCTCACCTATTATCTCTGTCATTCTCAAATGAAAATTGGCAATTGGAGTTTGCTTTCTGGTTACAACCTATAAGAATGAAGGCTTAGTTAGGTCATGGACCTGAAGGTTAGCAAGACCTGCTAGCCTGTGATAAGGATGTCCAGGAAAGCCCTTGTGGAATGCATTAGGAAGGAGAGGCATGTGAAGTGTCAGGAGAATGGGACAGTCAGTGATAGATAGAAATCCAGTCAGGCAGTAGTTGGCAATAGGAAAGTCTACTTTGTTTGAGATTAAGGACAAGATCTAGAAGATCTGGGAATTCTAGGCAATATAGTCATTCTTTCCTTCAAATATTAATTAAGCACCTACTACGCCCTGGTGGAGCCCTGGTGGCGCAGTAGTTAAGAGCTCAGTTGCTAACCAAAAGGTCAACAGCTCAAATCCACCAGGTACTCCTTAGAAATCCTATGGGGCAGTTCTACTTGATCCTATAGGTTAGCTATGAGATGGAATAGACTCGACGGCAACGGATTTTTTTGTTTGTTTGTTTTTTATGCAACAGTGGTACAATGGTTAAGTCCTTGGCTGCTAACCGAAAGGTTGGTGGTTTGAACCTACTCAGCAGTTCCGGTGGGAGAAATACCTGGTGATTTGCTCCTGTAAAGATTACAGCCTAGAAAACCCTACGGGGGCAGTTCTACTTTGTCACATGTGGTTGCTATAAGTCAAAAATCCACTCAACAGCACCTAAGAACAGCAATAACATGCTCAGTTCTAGAGCCTTGGGATACAGCAATGACCAAGTCAGTTAATGTTTCTGCCCTCGTGGAAGTGACAAGGAAAGGCAGACAATAAACAAGTAAACAAACAAACGAAAAAAATCAGATAGTAATCAGTGCTATAAAAAATTTAAGCAGAATATTGAAATAATTTAAAGTGTTAAAAAGCAAAGACATTACTTTGAGAACTAAGGTGTGCCTAACCCAAGCCATGATATCTTCAATCGCCACATATGCATGTGAAAGCTGGACAATGAATAAGGAAGACCAAAGAAGAATTGGTGCCTTTGAATTATGGTGTTGGTGAAGAATATTGAACATACCACAGACTTCCAGAAGAATGAACAAATCTGTCTTGATGGAAGTACAGCCAGAATGCCCCTTAGAAGTGAGGATGATGAGACTTGTCTCACGTACTTTGGACATGTTACCAGGAGGGACCAGTCCCTGGAGAAGGATGTCATGCTTGGTAGTCAAGGGTCAGCAAAAGAGAGGAAGACACTCAATGAGATGAATTGACACAGTGGCTGCAACAATGGTCTCAAACATACCTACTATTGTGAGGATGGCCCAGGACTGAGCAGCATTTCATTCTGTTGTACATAGGATCGCTGTGAGTTGAAACTGGCTCGATGGCACCTAACAATGAAATAAGGGAAAGTGACTGGAAGTTAGAAAAAAGGTGACAGGATTATCCAGGAGCCCTCTCTGAGGAGGTAATAAGCCTCAATGATGAAAAGGAGCCAGCATGAGAAGAACTGTGGAAGAAGAGTCCCAGCAGAGGGACCGGACCATCAGGTGCAAAGACCCTGAGACAGAAACAATCATGAAAATTTCAAGAAGCAGCAGCAAGCCCAGTATAACTAGCACAGGGTGAATGAGTGTAGTGTTGGGAGCTGAGGTGAGAGAAGTAGGCAGGATAGGGCCAGATTATTGAAGGGCCTTGGAGGCTGTGGCAAGGAGTTCAAATTTTTCTCCAAGTATAATGGGAAGCCTTTGGAGGATCTTAAAGAGGGAAGTAAGATGCTCTGATTTACACTGGAAAAAGGCCACTCTGGCTTCAACGGAGAGCAGGCTGTGGAGATCCTTAGTGGAAGCACAAAGACCAGGTGTGAAGACATTGCAGAAGTCCAGGCCAGAGCCATAGAAAGGAATAAAGTACTGATACATGCAATAACAGCAAAGCACTGAATACACTTTGTTGAGTGAAAAAAAGCCAAAGACAAAAGGCTACATATTGTATGATTCCCTTTATATGAAATGTCCCACCCAAAAAACCCAGTGCCATCGAGTCGAATCCGACTCATAGCGATATTCTATTTATGAAATGTCCAGAATAGACAAATCCACAGGGATAGAAAATAGACTGAGGGGAACAGGGAGTGAGAGCTAATGGGTTTCTTTTTGGGGTGATGAAAATGTTATAGAGTCATATAGTGGTGATAGTTACACAACCTTGTAAATATACTAAAAACTACTCAGTTGTACACTTTAAAAAGGTGAATTTTATGATATGTGAATTATATCCAATTCCCTCCAAAAAAGAAGTCTAGGCCAGAGGTGATGATACATGTTGGTTTAGATGGTGGTGGTCTTTGACTTAGCACAAAGTCAGTCTATTTTGGGCATGAAATATCCAAATTTTGATATTTGCT